>NW_015551147.1:706315-730609 GCF_001515605.1 Sinocyclocheilus anshuiensis | reverse complement strand
CACACACACACACACACACACACACACACACACACACACACACACACACACTCAGTTCCTGCGGTTTCCCTATTTAGATGCAGATGTACACTGATATGCAAAACACACCATAAAATCACACATAATTACCCATGTCTTTGCTATTATATTCAAAAGAGAAGTGCCTGTCTGTGTCCTTTGAGATGTGTGAAGCGGATAGTGATTTTTCGGTTTCAGTGCCACTGTAGATTGCTATTATCATCAACCCTAAATGTGCTCTTACGGTCTTAACTTGGCCAGTTAGTCTCATTTTATCTGCATTCATCAGACAACAACCACACATTTATACCTTTTCACTCCCTCTCTTTGATTTGATTGTGTACCTAAATAAATTATAGCTTATGTTGAACTACTATGGATTTATAATACATAATATAAAACAAATTTGATTTGGCTTGCAAACATTTTTATTTTCTAGAACAAAACCACAAATCAGTGGCAAACATTTCAAATATTTTTGTTCTTTCCCTTTTACTTTAAATCCTTTTTTTGTTACATTCAGAGAGGAATACTCTGGCAACACTCAAAATCAGGCAGCAAATGGCTTCTGTCCATTTTAAGAGACACTGATTTGGATATACAGAACATTCTTACAAGACAAAAACATGAACATTGTTCCCTTTGTCAAAGATTTAAATGTGATACAAATGCCAGAGTCACATCCAAAACAAAAACATTTCTCCCATAATGCTCCACTCCAGGAGGAAGCACAATTAGAATGGCCGAACAACACAGTTGTTCCCTCAGAAAAGACAAAAAAAAAAAAAATGACACACTTCAAACAGTGAAGTTAACTTTAAATCCTTTTTTTGTTACATTCAGAGAGGAATACTCTGGCAACACTCAAAATCAGGCAGCAAATGGCTTCTGTCCATTTTAAGAGACACTGATTTGGATATACAGAACATTCTTACAAGACAAAAACATGAACATTGTTCCCTTTGTCAAAGATTTAAATGTGATACAAATGCCAGAGTCACATCCAAAACAAAAACATTTCTCCCATAATGCTCCACTCCAGGAGGAAGCACAATTAGAATGGCCGAACAACACAGTTGTTCCCCAGAAAAGACAAAAAAAAAAAAAAATGACACACTTCAAACAGTGAAGTTATTTCAGGTGAAGAGAGGAAATAACTGAATGAACACACATGATTTGACAGATGCAAAGAAAACAATATGAATCTTGACCACAAACACAGCTCAGTAACCATATACACTGGTTCCACAGCGGTGAGGAATTTTATCTCTGAAAAGTCCATATTTTGCACATGAATCTTATGAGATTTTCACTTTGGACCTACAATCACGCAGTTAATAATATCACTGAGCAATAATACAAGAGTACCACAAGCATTCTGTGCAATATTTCAGAAACTGTCATTATTTTCCTTCCATTAAAAAAAAAACTAACAAACAAAAAAGGAGATTAGCATGGTTTCTTATGTATTTACCAATAGATGGTTTCAAAAAGCTCTTTCAATGCATTATACATTCTTCTTAGTATAGGCTGTACCGTAAATATACTACAAATCTAACATAAATGTAAACAAATTAAAGACCAGGTAACACTGATTTACTGTGAACGCTTCTATTGATATACACGGTCAGGTTGAAAAAGAAGAACAACAAAAAAACTTTACAGAATGATTAAAAAAAGTAATTGCTGGTCAAAAACAAGTATTTGAAAAATCAGAAATTTATCAACAGTAGCCCTTGAGTTTAATTTATGACTGAGCTATGAGTAAAGGATAAGTACAAACATACATACTTATGCACACAAACCTGAAAAACACCTGCCAGATACATAACGTTTGCACGTACGAAGGAAACATATCCCATTATACTGTACATGCCAACATCAAACTTTCAACAAACACCCCACTTTGACTAGAAAAGTACCTAATGCAGCTTAAATCTGATGTCTGTGCTACACGTAAAATGTAAATACTGATTAAACAGATTTTGCTAAACAAATCAGTGGAATTTTATGGATAATATTTCCAACCCTATTCTTTCAGAAAATACTTATTTACACCTAAAATGACTGACATCTGTTTGAGATGACTATTACACGTTCTGACAAATCAGACCACAGATTAAACAATAAAAACAAATGATGTCAAAAAAGAACCAAAACAATAAAAAAGTAAACTGATAATGCCTTTTAAAAGATTAACATAAAATATGAGAACATAATGAAACTATAAAATAAAATAGATTTAAAATACGACAATACCACAATGACCAATGAGTAATTAAACTGAACATGAATATAACAGTCTGGTAAACAACATGAGCATCAGCTGGTTGTGATTACCAAGCAGATGACCTTTGTGTGTGATCTGGAAATACCTGCTAAATAAGTGCACGCATTTGACTCTGACACTGGACAGTCCGATGTTACAAAAGACAGACACTGCATACAACCCACCGGCAAAAACAGCAGAGTTTACAGATTAAAGTGCTAGACACCAATACTGAAGCGCTCTTGCTAACAGTACGGTTAGTTTTTAACTCTGTGCTTTGCCTGTTCACCCAGAGTAAATGCAAGACAACATTAATGGCACATTCGCTTAACAATAATGAATAAATTCCCTTCCATATATTTTAGGCACAAAAAGCAAACTTAACATCTCCCCACATTATTTTTTAGATGTGAGAGAATCTGCATCACTTTATGCCTTTCTGTATCAATCAGTCCAGTCCAGTATGAAGTGGTTTATGGTCCACATTCCCGCAGGTAAGAGATCACCAGCGACCACTGATGCTCGCCATGTCCGAGTGGAACTGGCGCGACAGACGACCGCTGGCCCCGCCTTCTAGGAAGGAGGAGCAAATGTTGGGTGTCTCAAAGAGCTTCCTCCTGCTCTTATTCAGCTCTGAGGAGACATTCAAATATCATCAGTAATCCGTTAAGTAAACACATGAGCTTTGTTTAGGCCTAATGAGCTGCCTCTCTCCCTACATATAGGCAGCTGTATTCTAAGGCAGCATCCTAACTAAAGTGGAACTTTATAAGTTACTTATTTGAAACACTCTACATAGGTAGATACTCTTTTAACAGTCACCAACACACATCACACACAAGTAAATGATGACAGCATTTTTAAGCGATGTCTAGGTAGGCTGCTCACTATGTTCAGAGTAAAGATACTATATAGTATTCCAATTTTGTATAGACTGTGAATCTATGAAAGGTCATCTTGGAAGAAATTGCTTACTTTACAAAGCAGTGACATCACATCCTATTCTTTCCACATCCTTTATTTTGGTTTATCTTTTTTTTCCTGTTGATCTGTAGCTTAGATATAAACACAAAGCTTACTGACCTGAGATCGCCAGTAACATTTTCCGGCGAGCACCAAATGTTGTGATTCCCAGTTCCCTTAGGTCTGGATCCGTTAGTGTGACAAATGTTTGCAGATCAATCTATTAGACCATAACACAGACATACTCATATACATTAACATTTACAAAACCCACAAATAAATCCACTAATCCACATTTTTCCAATTACAGTGCTTGCAAGCTGAACTAGCAAAGCTTCTTAATTTATTTCCTTACTTATAGATTTAAAATGTTTATGCAATTAAAAAAATTACTCAAAATAATCAAGGCATGTTTTCCACACTGCTTGTACTAAATGAACACAAGAAAGAATAATATTTAATCATTTTATTTTAATTCACCAATATGACACTATGTAAATATCCATATCTGCCTAAATATTGTAATGTGGGGTTTGGTGTTTGGGTTTTGTTTCATGTTCATGTTTTCATGTCTTTTATTTTGTAATTGTTTCATGCTCTCAGTGTCATGCTTCCCTTGCCCTCATGTATCTCTGCCTTGTGCATGTGTCATGTTCTATCCACTGTTTTGGTTTGGACAAAAGCATCTCAAGTTTAATGCCACGTAATACCCCACACTGGTCATTAGAAAAATACATTAACTTTGCCCTGTTGCTGGCTGATTCACCATTCAATGTGGGTGTCGTGGAGGATGAACATGACACTTCCCAAAAGTTTGTTTGCTATAAGTAGCCATCAAGTTGCCATTGTCTCTTGTCGTGTATTGATGTTGTAACCCGCTGTCGGTGAGTCTAGTCTGTTCATGCCACGTCAAGTCTGTTCATGCCTCGTCAAATCAAGTCTGTGTATCTTGTTTGGATTTTGGATTTCACCTTGTTTGAATAAAACTGCACTTGGGTTCTCACTACGCTCGCCTTCAGTGGACTGATTCGTTACAAATATATATTTTACCAAAACATTTTAATATAAAAAATGAACACTTCGTTAACATTTTTTGAGTGATGATTGCAGACGCATCTAAATTCATTCCTCAAACAATGAATTAATGAATTACCTCCTGCTGCTGGAAGATGTCTGTGTATTTGCCGAGACCGAGTTTGCTGAATAGCTCAGGGAGATCTGTTCCTTTGAAAGATGAACTGAGAGAGCAGCCATTGCTGCCAGACATAGAGATACTGTCCATATAATTACTGCTGCTGAGATACTGCTCACCTACTGACCCAAACACACAGATAAAGTTTAAGACACAACTAATCAGTAGGCAGTAAATTTATCGCTTTGTGTTTCGAAGTGCAAAATCTTTAGTCTTACAAGATTTGTTCTTGATTCTCTTTGGGCTGCTGACAGCAGGGGAAAATTCAGAATTTCCTGGCAGTCCGTTTCCATTGATGTTAACATTCCCATTCAAATCCCCCCAATTACCGGATTTGGTGTCATTACCCAAACCCTCATGACTCCCAGAGTGTGAGACAGAGAGATGAGAGTCCTGAAACCATATACACAAAAAGCAACTTCGAAACCCTGCTTTTTCTAATCATTTTTGAAGAGAGCAGCTTCATATAAACTGAACTAGATTTATGCTGCACCGGTGAGTTTGTACCTCATAAGTAGTGCTTATGCTGGGTTTATACGGCACATGGTGTGCCCTGCGCAGCTCTTTCATGCTCTCCGCTGGCATTGATTTAGAGAAACCCAACCCGCTCCAGGTATTTGTGGGGGTCCGAATCTCCGTCTCAACTGGCTTCTTCAGCATGGCTATACAAAAACAACACAATTGTTTAACCACAACCTAACTAGTGATCTTATATTCAGATGTTATTTTATGTCTGTTTTCACATTAGGTTGTTAAATTAAAAGATCAAGTCTATGCTCACCTTTAGTGGCCAGTAGCTTCTTTTTCTCATAGTCAAAAGCCTGAAAAACATTGATAAACAATGACAGTGTGAATATGTTTTAGTTTGTGTACACTTGTATGTGAGTGCAACGTGTGTGTATGTGTATATAAACCTGCATATGTGGTGCAAGTCGTCTTTCTGCAGCTCTCTCGCTTCCTGGTGCTCTTTTGTCAGCCACTGGATTCTCACTATCAGAATCGGCCAACACACACTCAACACTGTGCACACACACACACACAAAGAAAATTGAAGGAGCACGTTACAGCTGCAGTGTAACCATAAATAAAAAAACATAACTGAATTGCCATGATGATGTAAGGTCATTTTATGATTAAACATACTGAAGAAGTGAGTTCTTGGTTCTCTGCAGAAGTTCCACCGTTTGTCGTTTTCCTGATGACACAGTGCAAGAGGCCAGCATCTGCTTTAGTTCACTCCCATTGGCTGAGTGAGACGGGCTTCTGGGCATGCCCACTTCAACAAATGTATCTGAGCCTGATACACAGATAAATAGTGGAATAACAGTATAATGCATTAATACTGTGCACAGTGAATTAGGGTTGCAGAAAATGTCATTACATGCCGACTGTACTGGGCCAACTATAAAGTTTGATAGAGGAGGGATAATGGTATGGGGCTGTTTCTCAGGGGTGGGGCTAGGCCCCCTACTTTTGAGGGGACATGTTAATGCTTCAGAACATTTCAAAAAACATTTTGGACAATGCTATACTTCCAAATTTGTGGGAACAGTTTGGGGAAGGCCATGACTGTGCATAACTGTGCCCTAAATTATTGGATGAGTCTTGTGTGGAATAAATTGACTGGGCCACACAGAGCCCTGACCTCAACCCCTTCAAACACCTGGAACGGAGATTGAGAGCCAGGACGTTTTGTGCCTGACCTCACAAATGCTCTACTGGATGAATAGGCAAACATTTCCACAGAAACACTATAAAATCTTGTGGAAAGCCTTCCCAGAAAAGTGGAAGCTGTTATATTAAGGTTCTATAATTTCTGCGATGCGGAAAACACGGACGGAATCACGGAATCCAGTTATAAAATCAGAATTTTACTGTATAACGCGGAATGTCACGGATTTTGCTACATTTTAGATGAATAAATCAAAAGTAGGTCAGTACACATAAATCAAAATATGGACTAGTGTTGGTGAATATTAAGCCGTAGAGTACTATTTAAATATGAATCCTGCATGTTCTGCGTGTCTCTGTGTGAATGAATGGCGCAGACGTTTTGTTTACTACACACATACTGAAGGGTGCACGATGCTTGCAGTGTTTTCAGCCGCCTCTCTGCCGCCTCAGTATATGAGTTCATGAACACATAAACATAATCTCTAGAACTGCTCTGAGAGTCACTTCATGAGCATTTTACCGTTTCTTTTGAGAAAAACTATCATCATATCATATAAACCGAGAAACTTCAAGGTCTTCATAACAACCCGTCAAAATAAAAGCTTGGTTTAACTTGAAGAAACTGTGACATAACTATATTACTTAAAGTAATGACAGTACTAATACTAATTAAAAAAAAAATTATTAAACCATTATTTTAAAGGAATATTTACCAGAAAAAGTATTTACCAGAATTTATTCAAAATGTAAATGCACAACACAATATTTCTGAAAACAAAGAAAGAATAAATAAATAATTATTTGAAATTTAAATATAAAATCAATTATTTAGATATGCTTTTGATTATTAAAAAATTTTATGAAACCATTAAAATGGAATCCAGAAAATTAATCGAAAACACAGAATAAAATAAAAATTAAAACGGAAAAAATGGAACTTGGAAAAAATAAAACGGAATTTGGGAAAAAATAACATTTTTATTTAGAATGTGATGTCATTAAAGTATCTGTTGGTGCAATGTCAGGTGTGTCAATACTTTTGTCCATATCATGTATAAAAAGTTTGTTTTATACCTTCATCTGCAGATTTATTGGAAATGGATTCTGATTGGGAGTGTCCAATGACTTCCTGGGATGTGTCACAGTGGGCGGAGTTCAGCGATACAGAGGAGATTCGACTGTACACAGAACTGGCGAGCTGCAACATCCAGCAGAAACACACGCGGGAAGAATAATTAGTTTACAATAAAACAGATGCACTCATTTTGGCATCGCCTTATCAATAAAGGACACATATGATACTGCCTTGATTTTGGCCATAAAGACTTATCTTAAAAGGCAGCATATTTTAATCTATAATGCCTAAAAATGTTGCCTACGTATGCAGTTTAGTAACTTTGATGAAGTTTCTCACATGTCCATTGAGATGTTCTGCACTGGCTGGTTTGTGTATTGGTGCGAGTCCAGGTGGAGGGGGCGGTGTGTGAGTGTGTGCTTGACTCTGGACCTCAGAGAGCAGAAGACCACTGAGAGTCGACTGAGACACTGACTGCAGCATCAAGTCTGTGGAGAACCCTGAGCCAGGGACAGAGTGAGAGGGTTATGTAACACACACATATAAAATATGTGGCTGAAAAGAGCACACACTCACCTGCTGTGTTAGCTGTTGAACTGAGTGCACTGGCCCAAAGTGATGCTGTGTGACCAGTAGCATGTGAATGTGTGTGAGCAGGTGTATGTGAGGGTGTATGAATGTGCTGTGAGTTGTTCACTGCTCCGTTCTGAATGTTTAACACACAGCCGTGCCCATTAAGAACACAGTTTGGGTTCGGGGAACCATTAGGAATGGGGCTGACAGACGACCTTAGAAGACCAGCTGATAAAAGAGAGAAAAAATAAAGAGTGCAACGTAAATACCAAAAACATTTTTGTCCATAATGTGTTTACAGTTCAGTTATTATTAATTTATTTTGCTCCGATGTAACTTTCAAATCAGAGACAGCGCAAGAAATGTCGAGAGCCAACAATTAGCATACCAGTTAGACCCAGTGTTATTTTAGTATCATTACTTTTTAGTATGATTACTCTTTAGACTTACTTTTTGTTAATATTTAGATTTTTTTAGTAATTAATGGTTAAGTAATTTTGTTGTGTTTTTGTCATTTTTATATGCCTATATTAATTTTTATTTATGCGTTTTAGCTTATTTACTTTTATTTTAAACCTAAACTAAACAAAAATGATAAATGTTACATTTTCAAAAAGGTTTTATTTTATTATTTTATTTTATTTCAGTTAATGTTTATTTCCAGTAACAAAAAATGCTCTTTAGGTTTTATTTAATGATAATAAGCCTCATTGGACCTGATTGAAACATTTTTTTGTAACATGATTTAACTAAATACCATTGTTATCTGACTTTATTATTGCTTTGATATGTTACATGCTGCTAAGCTAATAATTTGATACTCTTAATTGTATATTACACAAATTTTGGATGAAACAAATTATATATATATTATATATATATATACATATACACACACACACAGGTTGATTTAAAAGAATAACAATTATGCAATTTATTTTTAATATTTTAAATTTTTACTTATTTTTCATTTTTATCTTATCCATAAAGGCCGCGATGCAGGCTTGATTAGGCTAAAAATAGATTTATTACAAGGAAACATAATTTAACCTTCAATACCTAAAACTTACCTAGGTAAAAAGCTTGCTAGGTTTTGAAACAAAGCTATTGTTACCAGCAAGATCGTTAACTTTTAATCACTATTATGGCATGAATCCTTAATGTAACAGTACTGCAAATATGCACAATTTGTGCATGAGAACAACAAGGCTTGTGTCTTGAGAACAACAGAGGGGACTGTTTTAAGTCACACTAATAGTGTGTGAGTGGATGTGGAACACAGGCAAACACAAACACACACACACACACACACACACACACACACACACACAGCTGTAGCTAATTATGGATCTGCTTGGCAGCGTGAGTTGTAATCTACCAACACAGACAGTAGTAATTATAGTGACTGCAGAGCTAAAGCAGGACTGTGTATGTTGTATTGATATAAACAGGCCTTGCTTAGAATACACATTCAAGGAATTACTTTTAGATCATAAATGTACCTTACAGAAGCCATAAAATATATCTAAAAAATATCTAAATATACAACTACATTACCCAGAGTGCTTAGCCTCAGTCCAGCTGAAGCTAGGGTGTCCAGTCCAATGGAGCCAATCAGGGGAGGGGAGGCAGGAGCATGTCCGTTAACAGCCACATGGTTGATGGGAGGAGGCACACAGCTGGACTCCAGTCCCAACAGGATCTGGCGTACCTCATACATACTCCCAGCATTCCTTTCCACGCTCTTCACTATCACAGACTGAGAAAGAGACATACTGTCAGTGACCGAGGCTAAATGTACCACATATACACAAAAGAGCTGGGTATTTATTACCTTGCTGGGCTGTTTTGGTCTGGGTTTAATACTGATGAAGACGTCCAGCTGCTCCATAAGTGTAGTGATGACCTGAGATGCCACCTCCATCTCCTCCTTAATGTCAAACAGCAACACCAATGGCAGACAGCCCTAAAATATTCAGACTTTTAATACACCATAATTATTAATGACTATTATAAATATGTATATTTTTTTATTTATATAAATATTACTTATAATATTACATGACACACACACACATATATATATATATACATACGCGTAACGTTTGAAATCAGAATATTCCTTTAAATCATTTTTATGAATTTAAATAAAGCTGCAGTAAAATAAAAAATATATATATTAGATTTAAAAAAAAAAAGCTTAAATGGAAATTAGAAATTTGACCTGGCAACTAAATGAAATAACATTAAGCTCAAATACTAAAATTTCATAATAAAAAAACAGAAAAAGAACATAAAAAACATAAAACTTAAAAATAAAACTGATATTAAAAATATTTAACTAATATTCAGTTTAAATAAAAAACTGAATATAATATTATACAATAGTATATAAATAATACTAAAATAAAATGCTGATTAGTCTGTTAGTCCTAGAAGCAATTCACCAACTAATTGATTTTGAAAATATGTAATTTTGCACGTCTATTATGAGACCTCTAAAGTTAGATTATAGTCCGCAGTGGCAGCGTGGCTAAATCTACATTTCCCGTTTTGAAAAAAACAAGAGCAGAGGAGTAGAATAAGTTTGGCATGTGTCTTGAAATCTTGAAATCCCTCTGGTCGGGCACGTTGCTAAAGCCTCAAGGTCTTCAGCCAGCCCAGCATGAGTCTCATCATCTGACAGTACTTACAGAGACTCTCATCCAAACATCGCTCTCAATTTCATCTCTTTCAACATAACGTGTTCTGTTTCACAGATTGGCCACAAACATGGAGAGAGATAGTAAAGAGCATAAGCCTGAATAGAAAAAATACAGACAAACTGTTGCCATACCATTAGCTGCTGTCTAGCCGCACATACAGCATCAATGCTGCCCTGTATGTAGACGGCTGAGCGGCTAGTGTGTGTGTTGTGCTCGGGGAAGTGTATGTGGGCTCCAGTGCGCTGGGAGATGTTCTTGACGTTGGCTCCGTTGCGGCCTAGAAGGAAATTGTGGTGCTGGGGTGCGATGTCCAGTTGTGTGCTGACCAGCACTGAGCTGGCCAAAGACCCAGCGAGGTGCTCCAATAACAAAGCCGTACCGCGCTGAAACACACACAAATAAGTTAGCACACACTTGATATAGATCTGCAGTTGCACAAACACATACACTGGGATGCCAGCATGTGAGCTTACACATACACACACTAATAAAACCATCACCCATCTCCTGTAACGTCTTCCATTATGTGGTGGAGGCTGCTGTTTTTGGTTTAATTTCTGGCAGCTCTATACGAAAACTAAATCTCTCCATTTCATGAAATGACCTAGTTTCAGTACTTCTGCTACTCAGGAGCTCCACTCATTTCATATCTGCTAATGAATGCAACTTCAGTAAGAGGTTTTGATCGTTTTGGGGTCAAATACATGCACTTTGGAGATTACTTTTAATTGAAAAAACTCAGATTTTACCATTTTATTTTGAAGATATCATATTAAAATGTCTTGGAAACTTTTTACCAAGCATTTATAATTTATTTTTTTCACTTGAAATGGTTTTAACACTACCGATTGCAAAGTTTGGTGTCAGTAAGATTTTTTTTTTAAAGAAATGTTATACATTCTTGCTGACTAAAAGTGACAGCAAAGAATTGTCATTACATTATATACACCACGGGCATAATTATTAGGCATGTTGATATTCTGATGATATTTTTTTTCCAAGCACATTTTACCAATTCCAAACCCACATCCATCTTATTAACTACTATTGATTTTGTATTTAATCATTTATAAGTGATATATAATTGTCCATGAATGAAGGAAGTGAAAAACTCCTTATATTAGTTATTATATTAGTTTAGTTATTAGTTATATTAGTTATATTAGTTTAGTTATATTAGTTATTATATACTAACATATTATATTAGACTATTTTCCAGAACTGCAACCTTCCTGGAGTCTCCAGAATTACAAGGTGTCAGGTTCTCAGAGACTATGCTTGGGTAAAAAAATCCTATAAAATGACCCTCACTTAATAAGAATAACATGCTGAAGTATTGTGAAATAGATGAAGACTAATTTTTTATAGGCTTTATGGACAGATGAGTTGAGAGTTACTCTTGAAGGACCAGCACCACATCCTCTTGTACCACTGTTTGAAGAATTTATCTTCAAGAATCAGGCAGTAAGTTTTAGGAGCTCATTTTTTGTCAATCCTGCAAGACACACTTTTCAGTATATGAGATGGAATAAAAATGAGCTATATATGATTATGTAATCATATATAGTTCACTGCTTAAATAATGCAAGCATAATCATGTATAATATTACATTAATACAAATGATAATTAAAATAGATTAAATAAAATGCTAAAGTAATGCTAATAAAAACAACGATCCCCAACAATCCAGCTCTTTCAATAGCAGTATTCATTTATAAGTCTATCACTTCATGCTTCACCTTAACGCCACTGGCATTGTTCTGGTTGCCACGGACGATGGCGGTGTTGCCATAGAGACGGGAGGGAGGTTTGAAGGAGATGGAGACATTGTAAGTGTGGGAGATATGCTGAACTACAGGAGAGCTACAGTCCACATGCTGCACCAAACCACTGCATTCAAACATCAGCATCAATGGCAACAGCTCCTACAGAGAGGATGGGGAAGAATGGTGCTTTTGAGGAAAAACAACACATGGGTTAAAGACAACACAGAACAAATGATGATGACATTTCAACCACTAGGGTGCAGCACATAAAGCTCCTAATCTATGGTTGGCTCCTTAAAACTGGACCACAGGGGGCGCTAGTGAAAAATTAGACCAGAAAAACAGTGCATTTTAGGCTTTCTGGGTTAAGGTTTTAGGCTTTCTGGGTTAAGGTTATTAATTAAATAGCCTAATATATTTATATAGGTTTGTGAAAATATTTCAATATTTTCTAAGTGTATCTTTTGCCTTTATATTGTTCCCAGCACCACCATTTTCCAGAACTGCAACCTTCCTGGAGTCTCCAGAATTACAAGGTGTCAGGTTCTCAGAGACTATGCTTGGGTAAAAAAATCCTATAAAATGACCCTCACTTAATAAGAATAACATGCTGAAGTATTGTGAAATAGATGAAGACTAATTTTTTATAGGCTTTATGGACAGATGAGTTGAGAGTTACTCTTGAAGGACCAGCACCACATCCTCTTGTACCACTGTTTGAAGAATTTATCTTCAAGAATCAGGCAGTAAGTTTTAGGAGCTCATTTTTTGTCAATCCTGCAAGACACACTTTTCAGTATATGAGATGGAATAAAAATGAGCTATATATGATTATGTAATCATATATAGTTCACTGCTTAAATAATGCAAGCATAATCATGTATAATATTACATTAATACAAATGATAATTAAAATAGATTAAATAAAATGCTAAAGTAATGCTAATAAAAACAACGATCCCCAACAATCCAGCTCTTTCAATAGCAGTATTCATTTATAAGTCTATCACTTCATGCTTCACCTTAACGCCACTGGCATTGTTCTGGTTGCCACGGACGATGGCGGTGTTGCCATAGAGACGGGAGGGAGGTTTGAAGGAGATGGAGACATTGTAAGTGTGGGAGATATGCTGAACTACAGGAGAGCTACAGTCCACATGCTGCACCAAACCACTGCATTCAAACATCAGCATCAATGGCAACAGCTCCTACAGAGAGGATGGGGAAGAATGATGCTTTTGAGGAAAAACAACACATGGGTTAAAGACAACACAGAACAAATGATGATGACATTTCAACCACTAGGGTGCAGCACATAAAGCTCCTAATCTATGGTTGGCTCCTTAAAACTGGACCACAGGGGGCGCTAGTGAAAAATTAGACCAGAAAAACAGTGCATTTTAGGCTTTCTGGGTTAAGGTTTTAGGCTTTCTGGGTTAAGGTTATTAATTAAATAGCCTAATATATTTATATAGGTTTGTGAAAATATTTCAATATTTTCTAAGTGTATCTTTTGCCTTTATATTGTTCAAAAGAAGGTTTAAGGCAAAATTCTCAGTAAAATTAAATTCAAATTGAACTGAAAAAGTTTCTCTTCAGGTTTTACATCTAAAACTCTTAATTGTGGGTAGAAAAAGATATGCATATTTACAAGTAAATATTTTACAGATAATATCTTAAATTGTGTAGGATGTAGTACAATCACAAATAAAAGACAATTATTTAATATTGGAGACATTGTTTTTATAATATAATCCTTGCTAAAATGGTCATTTATACCTGAAAATATACAATGTAGCCAGAGCTGGGTAGCAACTGATTACATGTAATCTGTATTATGTAATCAGAACCCAAAAATTAAGTACTTGTAATTTGATTAAATTACATTTTAGAATACTTGTAATCAGACTACAGTTACTTTTATATTCATTACATGATTACATATTATTCACACAATAGCAATGAATTATTCATCATTTATTGATTCTTCCTAATTCCTCTTTTCCATCTTTTAAATGCTCCTTTCTAAAATAGCCTACCGCTTATCAGAAAAAGAAGAAAGAATGCTTGTAAAGCACAGGTAAACAAATTCTCACCCGTATTTTAACTCTCGCTGCTTCTACGCCAGTCAGCTGCCCTGCTATTGACACCTGAGAGAAAAATATAGAAACAAAGAAATGATTGTACTTCATGATCTTTCTACATAACGTGTGCAGATGTTTATTCCTTTCTCTCATCCTGTAAGAATTTTTGTTAAGCTTAAATAAGACACAGTGTCACGTCCAGAAACCTGATTTATTACCCATCGAAACATTAAATGGGAGTGTGGGTGTGGCAGTGCGCCAGTCAAGAAACCTTAATTAAAGTTCAGCTAGTTTTATTTTTTTGTTTCCATCATTTCATCCCGACAAACACACGTTTAATCACGCCCTGCGAGAATTAATCCCGGTTTGGAACCAGGTGATTCGGCCCAGTTCAGAGAGTCCATCTGGTTTGGCTCTGAAGTCGTGTTTGTCCATGCGTGCACTTGTATATGCTACTAACATTCCAAACTGTCTGCACGCCTCGTCAGACCACTCAGCAGTCTATTTAAACCTGAGAGCCGTCCAACAGCCAATCAGATCCATCATACTCCAGACCATTCTCATCCTCCAGCCAATACAAACTGCTTCATGTCCCTCAGCCAATAAAATGATTCAGCTAGAGTTTAGCCACTGCTGGATAGTAAATGTTGGCTGGATGGAAGAGATTTGCTGTGCTTTTTGCTAAATTTCCACAAGAAATTAAACATATTCCTATAGCAAGGATAATTCACACAAAATTACAAATTCTGTCATGCATTCACTCTCATGTGTTTTGCTTTGGTACCGAAATTGGTACCGAGAACCGTGGATTTTCACTGGTATTGGTACCGAATACCGAAATTTTGGTACCGTGACAACACTACTCTCATGTCTTTTAAAACCTACATTTCTTTCGTCCATAGAACATAAAAGCCATGACTTTTGCACATTAAAACACCAAAAAGTGCTATAAAATGTTATGACTTGTGCAATATTTCTTTTACTTTTTTGTGAGGAAATGCAAGTAATTACGATTGGTCACAATACATGCAAGAACCAATGACATTATCAGTTATCTTCTTACAGGTTTGAAAAACAATAAGCAACAGAAAGAATTTTAATTTTAGGGTGAACTTTTACTAAAATAAAAACGAACATCTAGAAAATAGGTATGATAAAATGTTGAAAATGTGTGTGTGTGTCTGTACCTGGTTGCTCTTCTCCCCCTGGCTGTGCCTATTGGAGTCAGGAAAGTGTATGTGACAGCCTGTCTCTTCCATCACTCGTTTGATGTTATTCCCTCCTTTCCCAATAACATGCGAGTGCTCCGTGTGTGAGACGTCCATCTTCAGGGTCACACGATTACTCTATAGGTGTCAAAGGCCACAATTTAGAAAAACAACAGAGCATTCATGGAAATCTATTAGGGCTGAATTAAAATCCTTTAATCCTGCTCCAAACTCTAAGAAGATTACATTCAGATACACTACCACTTAAAAGTTTGGGGTCAGAAAGATTTTTATAAAAAGAAATGAATACTTCAATTCAGCAAGAGTGCATTTAACTGATCAAAAGAGAAACAGGCTTATATACACTACCAGTCAAAAGTTATTGAACAGTAAGATTTTTAATGTTTTTTTTAAAGAATTTTCTTCTGCTCGCCAAGCCTGCATTTATTTGATCAAAAATACAGCAAAAGCAGTAATATTGTGAAATATTTTTACTATTTAAAATAACTGCTTTCTAATTGAATATATTTTAAAATGTAATTTATTCCTGTGATCAAAGCTAAATTTTCAGCATCATTACTCCAGTCTTCAGTGTCACATGATTCTTCAGAAATCATTCTCATATGCTGATTTACTGTTTAAGAAACAATTGTATTATTATTATTATTATTATTATCATCAATATTCAATAAATTTTTTTCAGGATTCTTTGATGAATAGAAAGATATAAAGATCAAAATTTATCTGAAATAGCTTTTGTAACATTATACACTATATCATTCAAAAGCTTGGAGTCAGAATTAATTTCTTTTTGTTTATTTGGGCAGCGGGTTATAGAAATTAATACTTTTATTTAGCAAGGATGCTTTACATTGATCAAAAGTGATGATAAAGACATTTATAATGTTACAAAAGATTTCAGATCATTTTCTATTCATCAAGGAAACCTGAAAAAATTTTACTCCGCTGTTTTCAACAAAATAATGAATGTTTTTTGAGCAGCAAATTAGAATGATTTTTGAAGGATCATGTGACTGGAGTAATGATCCTAAAAATACAGCTTTGAAGTCACAGGAATAAATTACATAACAGTTATTTTAAATAGTAAAAATATTTCAAAATGTTACTGTTTTTGCTGTACTTTGAATCAAATAAATGCGGGCTTGGTGAGCAGAAGAGACTTCTTCAAAAACCTTTGGCTGGTAGTGTATGTCTGTATTTCAAGGAATTAAGATAGAATATCTTCCATGTAAATGTGTATTTTTATTTCTACAGCCTGGCTAGTTCTGCCTATAGTTAAATCTTATTGGCCAAACATTTCTCTCTACATAACTGTGCATTTAACATTACATATATTCTGACTGGCTTTATCACATTTCATAGAATATTTTCTAGACATTTTGCCAGATTTATTCTTAAAACAAGAAATATTTATGCTTAAAACAAGAAAAAAATATTTCTCGGTGGGGTAAGAAAAATAAGCATTCTCCCCCAAATTCTTAAGCAATTCAGCTTTTAAAGATGTTTCGATTTTTTTCTGAAAAATAAAATATACTGGTTTAGATGAGCAGGTTTTTGTAGCAAACCCATACAGACCAGACTTTTCAATGACAGTCATAAGCTTATCAGTTACCTTTGTGTCAAGAACGGACATTATTTTCTCTTTTGCCTCTCGCACATCTTCCCTTTTTCCGCTGACCTTAATATGTGGATCTGTGAGAAGGAGAGGAAGAGAGCAGATGAGTGCAGGACAAGAGAACAAAGTCATACATTAACAAAGATGCTTACATTCAGTTTGAGGAATTAAACTACAACTGCAGTTTTAACACTAGTGGTTTCACTTTTCTCTGTCAGTTTACCACACAGACAACCCTTACATACATCATGAGAAAGATAGTTGCTTTACTGCTACTCTCTAAAAATAGCTTGTGTCGTGTAATGTCTTGGAATTCTGTTTTTCTCTACACATATTCTTTGACTGTCTCACTCTCCCTAAAACACTCCCACGAACTTCAGGATTGGGCCTAGAGGAGCAGGGGGGAAATCAAACAGGAAGGATCACTGTCTTAGACACACACACACACACACACACACACACACACACAAAGTACATTGTTATTGGGGGAGGTATTAGAGTAACACCAGTGGGGTCTCCTTGTCCAGCCCACAACACTATCCTCTTCCTACCATGTGGTAGTCATCAACTCCAGCATGTGTGTGTGTGGGGTTGCATGTGTGGCCAGCATGTTTATGAATGGAGAATGTCTATGCATGTCTGTGAGGAATGTAACAGTTCATGCGTGCATATATGAGGTTATGATATCAATGCCAATGTCTGTCTTTCATTTGAAGTGCTCAACATATAGATGAGACTGAGTTGGTATATGCATATTAAATACACACACATATAGATATTTGTTCGTTTTTTGCTGATGAAACATCATGAATGTTAGTATCTTGGACATGGCTTCAATCAAGTCATTATTTCTGTTCTCAACCAAATTGTCCAGCTTTTCTACACTCTAGTTGAGTGACTTTTTTTTGTCCGACAGACAGCCTCATTTAAAAGTGCTTTACTGACTCAGGGCAGAGTGGAACAGACATCTCTCAGATTGATAACATCTGTTACAGAGGCTGAAAAAAGAAAGAAGGAAAAAATAGAGAGAAAATGAGAAAAGCGTTTGAGACAAGGGAGAGTAAAATATAGTTTAGAATGTGAGTCACAAACACTGACCATTATTTACAACAAGATGAACAGGGGACTTTACAGAAGATACAGAAAGCATGAAAAAAAACTAAGAAAAGAGAGCTCTTAGGCTCATCATCAAGAAGAATATATGAGAGGGAAAAGATTGACTGATTCTGAATAAACTGTGGTAAATGACTGTTGAGATACATGGTACTTTAAGGTCAGAAACAAAAAACAAAAAATTGTAATTCTTTGAATGTAAAACAAATTACCAATATATTATCTGTATTAACTGATTTTAGCAGGTACAAGGCATGCACTCGGTATTTTTGTTTGTTTGTTGCACTAGACAATATGGCAGCTGGACTTAGTGGCATGAATGTTGCATCAGACAAAAACGAAAAATTGCAGTTACCAATATCATTTCAGAAATGTTGAAAACAAGTCAGCCATGATCAATTTAGATGAGTGATTTGGCTGGGTGACCTGCACCATGTGAACTAAATCAGCATAAGTCTACTGATAGGACTGTCTTCATCTTATGGGGGTTACGTGATTTTAAGCAGGATTATTATTATGATTAATTTCTTTAGGGTTTTTAAATAGAAAAATTACTGAGTGTAAGGAGATCCGAACCTCCAAAAACACACTCTTTGCGTCTTTCAGTCACGTGACAATGAGCCACATACACAAAAATATGTGCAAACATTCACAGTCATAAAGATAAGCACAAAAACAGGTTCATGAAATATTAGCCTCAAAAGAACATTCATATGTACATTCATCATCAATTATATGGAAAAGCACAAATTAAGAGCCTGTCATCTTTTGAATGAGACTTATGAGATTTACAGCAATCTGGCCTCTGTCTTTTAAATTCATAAGGAACATTAAAGGTAGCAAAGAACACTAACTTCTTTTGAAACTACTAATCCATCCAGTTTCATGTCACTCTTCACCCACAGTAGATTCAGTTGTGTTTAGTGTTGCCAGATCCTCTCACATTAATCATTTAGGAAAAAGCCTTAAGGGCCTGATTATGTTCTATGGCTTTTGAAAGCCAACATTTTGGTATGAACTATTGCCACAGAAAATTAGAGAACTCAGACTTGCGCCACCTAATCTCCTCTACAAAATCAGATGCTAATTAACATTACCGTTTTATATACACCACCATTTAAACATTTGGGTCTGAAAATTTAATATATAATAGTTTCATATATTTTCATTTATTTTGATGTCAAAGCTGAATTTTCAGCAGTCATTACTGCAGTTTTCAGTGTCACATGATCCTTCAGAAATCATTCTAATATGCTGATTTGATATTCAAGAAACATTTCTTATTATATTAGTGCTGTCAAACGATTAATCGCGATTAATCGCATCCAACATAAAAGTTTTTGTTTACATATATGTGTGTGTATTGTGTATATTTATTATGTATATATAAATACACACACATACGCGTCATATATTTTGAAAATATTTACATGTATATATTTATATTCATATAATTGATATCATATATAAATATATTTAAAATATAAATGTAACATATTTTTAAATATTACATGCATGTGTGTGTATTTATATATATACATAATAAATATACACAGTACACACATATATTATGTAAACAAAAAATTTATTTAGGGTGCGATTAATCGCGATTAATCGTTTGACAGCACTAATTTTATTATCAATGTTAAAAGCAGTTGTGCTGCTGAATATTTTGGTAGTTGGTAGTTTATCTTTCATCAACAATCTTTGATCAGTTCCTAAATGGGAAATCAATGTTGTGTACCTATCAAAAGTCTTAAAGGAACAGATCACTAAAAAAATGTATTTTGCCATAATTTACTCCCCTCGTGTCTTTCAAACTTGTATGAAATTCTTTCTTCTGTGGAACATAAAACAAAAATAATTTTTGAAAAAGTTTTTGTCCATATTAGGAAAGCCATTGGGGTCCAATATGTATTCACTGTACAAAAAAACAAACACTGAGGCATTTGTCAATATATCTGTGTTCCACATATAAAAGAAAGTCATACAGGTTTAGGAACAACATGAATGTGAGTAAATGACAGAATTTTCATCTTTAGGTGAACTACCTTTTTAAAGCTGTGAGACAGACAAAGACAAACTGAGAAAGACAGCAAATACTAGATACAACTCAATTCTCCATCAGAGGCAGCAGCTTGTGAGCAGATTGTAGGTTTGCATAGTACACTACCACAGTGACTTCTGCCATAACTACTGTCTGTCTGTGTGTTGTGTATACCTTTTTTGGACTTTGCTCCAATCTTCAGTTTGGACGGCCAGGCGATCTGAGTGTTGGTTTCATCCATGACCTTAAACACAAAAATCACTGGCATAAGTGGATTCAAATGCATGTTAATCCAAGTATGAATTCAAAAACACATAACCCTGCTACACTAATATTAGCAAATCCATGGATTTAGTCGATTTGGTTCTCAAAACACAAACACACAAGAACTCACATTTCACTTTTGCTAAAATATTCTCACTGACAGAAATGTTCAGGCTGTTTAAATAGAGGTCTTACAATCATCTCTCTGGCTAAACCATGCCCCACTTTCTCGTTCTCACACACATATACACACAGCTGGCTCAAAAACCCGTGAAACATGTAACAGCCAGTTGGCAGAGAGTCTTTGACAGGCCTAGTATGCTAACCAGTAGCATATGTGTAGGAAAAGAGAGAGAAAACAAGAATGGTAATGTGTTTTGTGTGCATATAAAATACACAAAAGAGAAACTTATGGTAATTTGCAGCTACATGAATACACAGGTTCATTGTTTATTAAAACTCTGCCGTGATTTTGCCTGGAGCTCAATCCTCCTCTGGAAGAAGGCAGAGTGCTTCACTATTTTTAGTGGTTTTGTCTTTCATGTAAATTCATTTTTTTAGAGCAAACCACAACTTTGGCAACACACTCCTTTGTCTCTATAGAAAACAGATTTCAGTACCCGTTTTGTGGCACACTTTCTATCTTCCTGCCTATAAAAACCTCTTGGCTTTCATGGTCAGCGAGGCTTTACTGTACAGCAGTTCTCATGAGAAGTTTTGGCAACAAACCCAATTTCTTTCAGGAAAAAAATATCTGAGCATGAAACTGCAGCAAATAAACATAAAAAAAACTCCAGTGTAGTTTACCCATATGACCTTTAGGATAATTTCAGCCTCTGGGCTAATACTAACTACCGTATTGGCCCGAATATAAGACGACCCTGATTATAAGACGACCCCCCTTTTTCCAGATGTACCTTTTGGAAAAAGGCTTTTTAAAAACCAAATCTTGTTTTTTCTCAGTAAAACACATTTTGTCTTCTCCTATTTAAATGTTTGTTTTGAAAGTATGGTAAAAACTGGTAAAATGTACCAACAATCACATTTAAAAAATATACACTTTTTGATATACCATTAAAAAAAAGGCGCCACCTATTGTTGTGGGTGTATTATTGACATGTCAAAGTCTAGACCCTGAATATAAGACGACCGCGTTTTTTTCAGATGTATTTCCAAGAAAAAAACATCGTCTTATATTCGGGTCAATACGGTAGATTCATTTTATTTTAATTAAATATGACACAGATTTGCACCTGCTCGTCTCTGACAGATTGACTGAATATAACAAGTAGTCATTTAGTGTCATCTCTTCACAGAAGCTTGGATAGGATAGGCAGCAGTGAGCGATCATGACAGTTATGGTCATGCAGTGTAAATACTTCAGTATTTCACTTATTGCTTGTTTACAGCCCACACTCTTAAAAATAAAGGTGCTTCACGATGCCATAGAAGAACCTTTTTGTCTAAATGGTTCCATAAAGAACCTTTAACATCTGAAGAACCTTTCTGTTTTACAAAAGGTTCTTTGTGGCGAAATAAGGTTCTTCAGATTACAAAAACCCAAGAAAGAGATGGTTCTTTAAAGAACCTTTGACTGAATGGTTCTTTGTGGAACCAAAAATGGTTCTTCTATGGCATCGCTTGAAGAACCTTTTGAAGCACCTTTATTTTTAAGAGTGCAGGCTGCACGTGCTTGTTCATAAACTGGAAACATTCAGTCCCGCATGCTCTGCTAAATTTTACGGCCCATACTGTTCCAGGTTTCATTAATCTTGGATCTGTGGTTCAACAGCAGGCTTCAAGTTTTTATTTTGTTTTCACACCCTAAAGGACAAAAACCCTGAGAACTTGTTTTTTTACTTAAGGGAACACGTTTATTAATCTCCCCAGATCTTCTTAAGTCTGTAAATCATACGCACAGCTGTGATGCATCCTGTTATTTAGATTTGTGAAATTACGGCTTGAAAACAGCTAAGTTTAGCAAGGCTACAATAAAACAACAATCTACACACCCTTTCTACAGTGAGCCTGAATCAAGTTTCCTTCCATGTTATAACAAGCAAAACATCACAAACAACTTTCCCAAAATGCACATCAGCCAAAATTCATGCTTCATTCTCAATCATTCTGCACATGTGACAAAAAAACTACATTTTATGTTTACTGAACTTTGTTTCATGTGTTTTTATGTATTGAAAAGTATTTGAATTTTTTGCATACTGTACAATTCTGCTGATTTGAATGCCACCAATGTCACAATATGTAACAAGCAAAATTGCATAAACAAAAACAAATGTAAGTATTGTTATATAAATATTATAAATATTATTGTTAATATTATTATTGTTGTAATTTTGTATTTATTTTTAATGCAGTTATGTATATATATATATATATATATATATATATATACACACTGGTGTCTCTTGCATCTCAAAAAATTAGAATACCATGAAAAAATTGTTTTTTGTAACTTATTTCAAAAAGTGAAACTTTCATATATTCTAGATTCATTACATGTAAAGTAAAACATTTCAAATTTTTTTTTGTATTAATTTTGATGATTAGAGCTTACAACTCATGAAAGTCAAAAATCTAGTATCTCAAAAAAAATTTCATTTAATTTCAATAAAGAGTTTCATTAAATAACCATCCCTACAGTATAAATTCCGGGTATATGGGGCGATTGACACTCTCCACAAAGAGGGTAAGTCACAGAAGGTCATTACTGAAAGGGTGGATGTTCACAGAGTGCTGTATCAAAGCATATTAAATACAAAGTTGACTGTAAGGAAGAAATTTTGTAGGAAAAGGTGCACAAGCAACAGGGATGACTGCAAGCTTGAGAATACTGTCAAGCAAAGCCGATTCAAAGAGAGCTTCACAAGGAGTGGACTGAAGCTGGAGTCAGTGCATCAAGAGACACCACACTCAGACGTCTTCAGGAAAAGGGCTACCAAGCCACTTCTTGACGAGCTGAAGGCTCAATAGTGCCTCAGCAGTGCCACAGGCTGATCGCTTCCAAGCCACACCTTACTGATGCTGTCATTTGTGCTAAAGGAGCCCCAACCAAGTATTGAGTGCACAAATGAACATACTTTAAAGAACTTGAACTTTTCTGTTTTGCAAATCCTTTTTTTTTTTTTTTTTGATTGATCTTAGGAAATATTCCAATATTTTGAGATACTGGATTTTTGACTTTCATGAGCTGTAAGTTCTAATCATCAAAATTAAAACAAAAAAACTTTTAAAATGTTTTACTTTACATGTAATGAATCTAGAATATATCAAAGTTTTACTTTTTGAAATAAGTTACAAAAAAAAAACTTTCACGATATTCAAATTGTTCGAGATGCACGTGTATACATATATATTTTTTTACTTTTAATATGTACACCATAGACTGTAAAAAAAACATGGACGTAGTGTCCGTGACGTCACCCATAGGTTTCTGAAGAGCATTTTTGAAGCCCAAAGTGGGCGGAGCCAGCCATCACCAGCTTGGCAGCAAAGAGGGCAAAGAGGCGGGATTTGGGTGGAGCCAGTCGATGAATTGCAGTTTAAGTCACTTCCCTGTTGGATTCAAGAGACAGACCGGAAGGTTGCGAGCTTGCACTATACACTATATTTGTGACCCTGCCCACTCCTCATGTATATTAATTATCAAATAGGTAATAGAGGTAAATCCTCTAGTTCCACAGGGCAA
>NW_015551147.1:646392-706293 GCF_001515605.1 Sinocyclocheilus anshuiensis | reverse complement strand
GTTGGGTGCCTTGCTCAAGGGTCATGTATTGTCACCTCAGTCATGGTACTGAAGGTGGAGAGAGCACTGGGCATTCACTCCCCCCACCTACAATCCCTGCCGGACCTGAGACTCGAACCCACGACCTTCGGGTTACAAGTCCGACTCTCTCTAAACAGTAATATTATTACAATTAAAACAACAGTTTTATATTCTATTATATTTTAAAATATAATTTATTCCTGTGATGGCAAAACAAGATTTATTTTAACAAAAAATCTTTATTTTTAAATCCTCTGTATTGCAATCTATTGCACAAAACATCAGTCACTTGGCACACACTAGAAACAAGACACTTGTAAGCTAAACACAAAGTAACTTTTATTATTGCGGCAATGGGAAAAGTCATTCTGTAATATTTGCTACATTCTCTTCAGTTAAGTTTAAATATGGTGTTTCCGTTAAGCAACGCAACAACGTCAAGATCACTCTACGCTGATGACCTTGAACCAAGCGAAGGCACAATCAAACATGCCTGAAGGAACCCCGAACATTTCAGATGGAATTAAAAGGTGAACGGTGCTTAAAGTTCGTACAGGCAGAGCGCCAGTTCCCATTTCCATTCTGTGTGTCTGCGTTGTGCTGCCACGCTGCTGTGCGTTCTATAGGAGCAGGCTTTATTCCCGACCTGCTCTCACTTTCTCTCTTGACTGCTTTCTTTGGCTCCAATCTGCAGATGAGGGAGATTTCTGACAGACCACACAGCAGTTTTAGGGTTTGCGGTTAATTTTTGTGACGGACCAGCACATACCTCTCAAATGGGTCAGACGATTTCAGAAAAATTGGGTTAACTATACGTTTGAAAATGTCCTTTTCTTTTCCCCCACACCCAATATCATCCTGTCACAGGAATGTATACACTCACCGCTAAAAGGAGAGAAAGTTTCAAACGGCAGTGACTTCAAAGTACCGAAGTCACACAAACTGTGATCTTCTTTAAGTCATTAAAAATGGGCACCGTGATGGAGAACAGAGTGTTTATATTTGACAAATGATGTGCAAGAGAGAGTGGATGTGCAAGAGCGTGTGTATTGAGATCTGCTTCCTGTTTCCTTTGTTGATTCAGCTGAGGAGCACTCAGAAGAACGAGCAAAGAAAAGAGCTGTGAGGAGGAGAAAAGGAGGGAAACGGAACAAGGGAAGAAGAAAGGGCTGGGAAAGCCTTCACTTTGACTGGTGTACACAATACACTGCAAAAAAATAAAACAAATCCATTACAAACTCTGTAGTATATTAACTGATCCATAATATGGTATGTAGTGTTGTCAAAAGACCCGGTATTTCGGTACCAAGTCGGTACTGGAAACGCCGCCCGCTAGGTCTGATGGCGGAGCCGCTGCACCGGTTGAGCCGCGAGAGATTATTATGCAGGTCTCACAGGCAGATGATCAAGCTGATAGTGGTTCGGGAGATGAGGTGGTGGATGATTCAGATAATAAACAGAGTGATCAAAAAGTGCAAAATATCTCAGAAGGAGATTTAAATGTTGGTCACATAGCAACTAGAGTAGTGGAGTCAGTGTTGTTCAATGAGGAAGATGTTTTGATGGATGATGATTTTTCTAAAGTGTCAAACAAGAGGAAGAGCCCAGAAAACAAATCAAACACTGAACAAGTCACAAAAGTGACAAAAATGCACCCAACGGTTTGCTCATCCCAGTCACAAGAAAACTTGTCAAGTACACAGGAGGGTGAAAGTGAATGTGGAGACACACAAGTGGATGCAGAAAGTGTTTACTCTTTTACCAAAATTCAGACCTTTTGCAAAAAACAAAAGGAATGAGATCTGTCAAAGTTGATGAATTCTTTCCAGATTTGAAGTTGTTTCTTAGCTCAGCTAGGTTTTTCATGAAAAATACAGAACCTACCACAACCTTTACTGATCAGGAAATATTTTGTCTTAAGAAGTTGATGGTGAAAGTTAAAACACAAATAGCAAATGATGTTTAAGTGGTTGTTGTTTTGTCTTTTCTTTTTTTGGGGTTTATTTTATTGTCTTGTTTAGTCCTATTTTTGTCATGTGTGACATAAAGCTGGGTTCCTTAAACATTAATGGTGCCAGAGAAGGATGTGAAAAGAATTTATCTTTTTAATTTGTTTAAAGTTAGGAAATCAAGGTGTTGGCTTTGAGGCTGAGAAAAGTGATGGAGCATATCATTCATGTTGATCAGACATACTGCATTCCAAATAGGTTAATATCTGATCATATTTTTTTAATTCGTGATTTCTTCGATCTTTCCAAGTCATTGGGCTGCGAAAATGTTTTAATTTCACTAGACCAGGAAAAGGCTTTCGATAGAGTTGAGCATCAATATTTGTGGCAAACATTAGATGCTTTTGGTTTTAGTTCTAGTTTTATAAATATGATTCGAGTCTTGTACAATGATATTGAGAGTATATTGAAGGTCAACGGTGGTTTAAGTGCTCCTTTCAAGGTTCAGAGGGGAATAAGACAAGGTTGTTCACTATCCGGTATGTTGTATTCTTTGGCAATAGAGCCTCTTTTACATAATTTAAGGCGATCTCTTTCTGGTGTGTCTCTTCCTGGTTGTGAAACAAGTTTTAAGTTATCTGCTTATGCTGATGACGTTGTTGTCATTGTTAACAAACAAAAATATATTGACACTCTTGTTAAAAATATTAATGTTTTTAGTGTTTTATCTTCTGCTAAACTTAACTGGGAAAAAAGTAAAGCCATAACAATCAGTGAAAAATTAAGACGGAATTTCGTTTTACCTGGTGGGTTAACCTGGAGTAAGGGGGGTTTTAAGTATCTTGGGGTTTATCTTGGTGATGATACTTTAATGTGTAAGAACTGGGAAAATGCCTTAGAGAAAGTTGAGGGACGTTTAAAAAAAGTGGAAATGGATTCTTCCACATATGTCTTTTAGAGGTCGAACACTAGTAATTAACAATTTGGTTTCTTCTATGTTATGGCACCAATTAATGTGTATAGATCCTCCAACACAATTGCTAGCTATGATACAAGCAATTTTAGTGGACTTCTTCTGGGACCGAATGCATTGGGTCCCACAAAGCGTTTTGTTCTTACCGAAAGAAGAAGGAGGCCAAGGACTCATTCATCTTGCCAGTAGAGGTGCTGCTTTCCGGCTCCAGTTTATTCAAAGGTTCCTGGTTGGACCCAAAGACCTTGTCTGGAGACCTCTAGCCAGAACTATTTTGTCCAGAGGTGGGAATTTGGGTCTTGCGGAGTCCTTGTTTTTAATGGACCTAAGTACTCATAAACTGAATAACCTCCCAAAGTTCTATCAAGGACTTTTTACTATTTGGGGGATGTTTCATAAGCAGAGATCAACGGACAGTGAATCTCTATTATGGCTGTTGAAAGAGCCTGTAGTGCATGGGACACGTTTTAATGTAGAGGATACAACAGGACATTTCATGATGCAGTTGTTCGTTTCAGCTGGGACTGTCACACTGGGACATGTGGTCAATTTATGTGGACCCAATTTTCTCAATGCTGCAAGTCTAGCCTCTCATGTGGGAGTTAGATCCATTAGGGTCATAGATCAACTGCTCAGTACTTGGAAATGCAAACTCACAAAGACTGAACTCTCTTTACTAACTGACTACTGCAACCGCATAAACACATTTCATTACACCAAATAATGTTCTTTTTAGCAGCATCATATGACCCCTTTAATCTCTAACAAAGATGAATACAAGAAAATATATTGAGATAAATAAAAATGTCTAAATGTACCACTGTGAACTGCCTGAGAACTGGCATTCACTAAAAAAGATAACCACAAATGCCTTCTGGATCAACCATGGAAAGACAGCAATAGTGCAAGTGAGGACAGAAAACAGTGATCATATCAATACTGCAACTAGAGAAGCGCTGTTCATAGACTATACACAAACCACAATCATCTGAGCCAAACCAAGAATATTTTGACAATTTCATTGGCCCTTGTTATCTCTGTTTATTAGAAACCTAAGCAGGGATAATTGTTTGGATCAAATCAATCAAACTTCTGAATTGGCTCCTCCATTGAGCATCTTTGGTCAGATTTACTGTGTTTGAAGAAGCCTCACCACAAACTCTCACACACACACACACACAAAACGCTGGAAAGACCAGCATGCTACTGGAATATGGATGATAGTTGTGATAGAGTTTGTGTGTTCAATAGCTATAGTGTGTGATGCTGGAGATGGGAGATCTACTTCCATCCTGCTTTGAAACTAATGCTAAAATTGCTCATAACAATCAAGTTCTAATCATTTAAACATAATACAGTGAAGCTTAAAGTGCTGGCGCACCAAACAGCAATATAACAAAGAGTGAAAAATTTAAGGGGGTCTGAATACTTTCCGTACCCACTGTATATACACAGGTAAAGTGGAACATCACAACATTAAAAACTACTGTATATAATTTTAAGGTTAGTAAGATTTTCAAATGTGTTTGAAAGATGTCTCTTACGCTCACCAAGACTGCATTTATTTGATCAAAAAAATCAAGTAAAAACAACATTAATACAGTGAAATATTATTACAATTTAAAATAACTGTTTTCTATTATAACATATTTTCAAATGTAATTTGTTTATAAATGTAATTTATTTCTGGCAAAGCTAAATTATACTCCAGTCTTCAGTGTCACAGTTTATAGATGTCTTCACTGTCACTTTTAAATAAAATATTTTAAATATTTTAATAAAATGATTGCTAATAAAAGTATTAATTTCTTTTAAAAAGTGAAATCTTACTGACCCCAAAGTCAACAAATAAATAAATATATAAAGTAAATAAATTCTTACCTTCTGAAAAAAATCCTCTCCTCCATTTATCCTCCCCTCACTGGCCGCTATGTGAGAAAAAGAGAGAGACATTTACATTACCATTAGCAAGAGACACTTTTATTTTACAATTATTTCTGTTCACTAAAATGTTTAACTTCCTAAACGATATTTAAGCAATAAGGTATGAGAAGCCATGCTTTATTTGAATTAATAACATTTTAAGGTTGCTGTCAGGGACAATATTAAAGATTTAATGCCAGACTCACATATTCAAGATGTATTTAAAGACAACCACAAAACACACACATATAAGAATCAGGCAGCATTCTCACAACCTGCTGAAACTAAATGTATTTCATATGTCACGCACATGCTTGTCTATTACACACGCAAGCAGCTGTATGCAAGCTCAGACTCATGCACTTAGTTATAGATGACAAAAAAAACAGTTCATAAATCTTAATAAACACACTCATAGAATCCCACACAGGGTAAGATGCTTGCCTTGCATATGGCTTATACATGTACAGCATGTGTCAAAACTGCTCTTTGACATTAGAAAAAGTCAATTTAAACTAGTACAATGATCTACATCATTTTTCCAGCTATTATCAGACTTCAGATCACTCAAATATGTAATTAAAGTGTGATGTTGAAAAAGGAAAACGTGCAAAGACTCCAAGTCAGGTGCGATGAAAACATTGGGTTCACAGGAAAATCTGAGAATTTGTTTGCTTTGGTGGGACGCTGGGTCTCCAGATGTTTGGTTGAGATTGTCCTATCACAAAATGAAACATTCTCGCAACTAGGGGTGTGCGATATATATCGTCTGCGATAATATCGTAATTCGGCAGTCCTTAAGGTACCAGCACAATAACGCACTCAGCAAAATATCATCTAATTATCGTTATCGATAAAATCCCATAAAATATTGAGATATCATTTTTTGTCAATATCGCACACCCCTACTCGCAACATATGTGTCTACATAGAGGGCGATTCATCTAATAGCGCCAAGCCCTCTCCTGCACTCCTGCTCCTGCTTTACTTTTAAAGTTGAAATATGGATTTCATAGAGAGGTCAGAACAACAAACCCCAAAATGGGAGGAAATAAACGGTTTGGAAATGGGACAATCTTGTCATCTAAACCTCTTAATGACCCTAAAATCACAAAAAAGCACATCCACCCATCTCTCCATGAAATTCACTACATTCCAGATCCAAACAAGGAGAGGAAGAGCTACAATTACAAGAAGTGCCCATCTCATTACACCAAAGTTTGGTTTGATTTGAACCCTCCTTCACCTCACATCATTGCACAGACTAGTCAATGGAGCAATGCAGGAATTTAGATGGCAATGATGAAATTTACAGATTTATTTGGGGAAAAAAAGAAATGGTATCCTCACAATTTCTCAACAGTTCCTGGCATGTGGTGGAGAGAGAGGGATGAAAACAACAGTGAGAGACAGAGAAGTGTTTTCAATCTTTGCGTTCCCAAAACAAAATCCATTAAAATACCTTCATTTATTGATTCCACTTAATTTTAAGCAGAAACACTTTGATTGTACCCGGTTTTAATAAACAAGTCATTTTCAAGGTAACATGCACAAATAGTGTTACAAATAAATAAATAACTAAAATTCTTAAAACAGACCTTTTTTTATGTTTGCAATTTTTGCAACCGTTATACTAAAATCTGAGACATGTCTGTACAGTTTAATATGTATTTCTATGATTTTGTTATTTAACAATGAAAATCGCAATAGATAGATAGATAGATAGATAGATAGATAGATAGATAGATAGAGATTTTTAGTCAGAAAACCACTTCACACTTTAAATCACAATCAATCACACTTTAAAACTTTAAAAGCGCCATTCACAACACTGTAGCTCACACAAGTCTGATTTTGGGTGAAGTGAGGACAGAGGAAGACTGAGTTCACTCTCTGAAGTTGTGAAATCAGTGAAAGCTCACTTCACATCTCTCCTATCAGATGCTGTAAATTGAATCAACAGTTTCGTGAGATGTTTGGATGATGTCGCATCTCTGTAGCACGGATACACATGTGGTCATTCATCTGTAATGAGTACAGCATGCAACAGATTAACACCTCTGAACTAAACCTGTCCCCACTACTCACACACTAGCACATAAATCCTTATAATTCCATGTTAACTTCAAAAATGTTACTTCAAAACACTCTTGATCCTCTTTTTCTCATACTCACAAAAACAACTGAAACACATCCAACGGAAAACACGTACATACTCAGGCTCAGACAAATATGAAAATAGCAAGCCTCAAACCAGACAGAATGTTAAATGCAGTGTGTGTGTGTGTGTGTGTGTGTGTGTGTGTGTGTGTGTGTGTGGATTTCAGGCCTTTCCTGTGCTCTATTTAGGACGTGGGTCAGAAAAACTCCACAGCTTTTGAGTTTCTGAAAGATACAGCTTCACACACACGTCCAGAGTAGTGTTTGATTATAGCACAGCTCCTGTAAACTGATATGTGTGTATTAGGAATGTGATGAATAAGCGAGTGTAAGAACAAAACTGTATAATTTGAGTGCATTTCTCCTGGATAATCCTGGAACTTTCCTTCAACTCCAGAGCTCAGTGAGTGGGCGAGACATCAGAGAAACTTACCCATGACCAGCATCTGGATTCAAATCTTATTCTTCACAATTAAGATTTGAAGCCATCTGTTCTGAAGTGATGTCACAACCTACATTACAGTTCAAATGTTTGGGGTCAGTAAGATTTTTTCTTTTGGCAGAAATTAATAATTTTGTTCAGTAAGTAAATTATACTGTAAAGACGTATAATTTTACAAAAATGCCGCTCTTTTGAAATTTTATATTTATCAAATAATCTTTAAAAAGGTATTCATGGCTTCCACAAAAACACAAATGTTTTTAACATTGACTTAAAAAAAAAAAATCCTTCATCACCAAATCAGCATATTAGAATGATTTCTGAAGTATCATGTTAAACTGAAAAAGTAACAGCTGCTATGCAGGTTTGGAATAATCACTGGAATAAATTGCATTTCAAAATATATGCAAATTAAAATCAGTTATTTTAAATTGTAATAACTTTTCACAGTATATTCTTCTTTTATTGTATTTCTCAACATATAAATGCAGCCTTGATGAGCAGAAGAGACTTTCAAAAATCTTACCCAAACTTTTGGTAGTTCATGGTAGTGTAATCTGATTGGTTACATCAAGCTCTTACGACAGGAACCATAAATCACACTACATATAAGCACGACCCAGTCAATGCCCAAACTAAAGTACTCAGCCACTTGTGCAAATGATTCAGAGGTTTTATCTTCTCAGACAGTTTATGTGCAATGTCATAACTTGAGAATACACACACATGCCGCTGACACATCTATTGCAGACTGGTTGTACAATCTCCTGTAACATTTTCTTTTGCAACTTCTGAAAGCAAGCAGTCTGTATGAAAGGAAACTCAAAATATAAAGCTCAAGTGAAACATCTGGTCATGGGAAACTAACACTTAGGCCCGAATGCCTCTCAGAAACAATGCTTACCACCACTAAAAGGTCGGCACAAGTCTGTGAAACTATTTAACATACGATGGAAAAATAGGGCAATAATCAGGCAATATGAACTGCAGAACTATTTGGGATTATAAAATACAGATGTGCTGAAAACACACTCAATACCTCTGGTATTGGTACTGAGTGAAAAGGATTTGTCTGTAATGTGAATTAAATAATGTGAACATCTCATCTCTCCATGACGATAAGGAACTTTATCCCTGTCTGACAGGTTATGAACACAGATGAGTTTTCAGCCAAACTAAAACTCTCCCAACATTTGGAGCATTTCTGCCAAACACTCATCTTAGTAATCCAATAGATCAGTTCTTTAAGATGTATTACCCAAGTCTGAAGCATTTCATAAAAAAACAACGTAAAACCTGATGTATTAAACCCAAGACATAGATTTATATTTGTAAACATACAAACAGAAGTCTACTTGGAAGAAAACTGCACCAATATTGGCAGTGTAGGAATTTATAGCACTAGCAAAAATGGCCTGCCAGTTGAAACTGCCAAAAATGAATAAAACAATATAAAATGAAAAAAAAAATCAGCATACTGTTGTTGCATCTGTCAAACCATAAAACTCTTGTTACCAAGACAACACTACTTCAAAATTTATTTTAATACTACGTGTGATTTATAATTCATAAATAAACATCAATATCTGATATAATTATTTATTGCTTAAATTTCTAAATTAAGACACACGTGTGCCTTTAATATTCAAACTGTACATGTATGCACATAAAAAATCTAAATCCAAGGCAAAAGACCTGTGTTTCCCTGGCAACAGTGTGCTGAGCCATGAGCACATTCCCAAAACACAACGCACTTCCTGTTGCTTCACTCACCAACCCAGACACATGCAGCACGTTAAGAATCATGCAGTGAACATGCAACCAGACTAAATTAGACTCAATAAATAAAACCCACGTCAGAAAACACTCTGCACGCATAAGATAATTAATAAAACACACAGCACAATTTGGTGGTACAAGTCTGATCCACACACGCGTTCACACACAAAAAACAGGATTAAGTGGAAAAATTACTCATCCTCAGGTCATCCAAGTTGTAGAGGAGTTTATGTCCATAATTGTAACAGATTTGGAGAAATTTATCATTACATCACTTGCTCACCAGAAGATCCTCTGCAGTGAATGGGTGCCATCAGAATGAAAGTCCAAACAGCTAATAAAAACATCACAATACTCCACAAATAATCCACACAACTCCAGTCCATCCATTAATGTCTTGTGAAGTGAAAAGCTGTGTGTTTATAAGAAACAAATCCATCGTTAAGGTGTTTTAACATTAAACTGTGACTTCTGGACAAAATAAGAGTCCGTAATCAATAATAACATTTCCTCTGGTGAAAGAGTCTAGCTTCTGTTGTCCTCTCACATTAAAATCCACCAACACATTTGTTTACAACTGTTTTGGATTGTTTTTGCTTGTAAACAGTGCTTGATCTGTGCATATTTCTCCCCTGATTCAGATGAAACAACTTTTTACTGGAGAAAGCAATAGCAATTTAGCCAGAATCAACAGTTTGAAGATAAAAAAATGTCTTAATGATGGACTTGTTTCTTACAAATACGCAGGTTTTTTCGCTTCACAACACAATAATTGTTGTGATGATTATTGTGATGATTTTATCAGCTGTTTGGACTCTCATTCTGATGGAACCCATTCACTGCAGAGGAACCATCAGTGAGCAAGTGATGTAAAATTTCTGTAAAACTGTGAAGAAACAAACTCATCTTCATCTTGGATGGCCTGAGGGTGAGTAAATTTTAGATTTGGGGTGGGGGTGAACTATTCCTTTAACTAGCAGGGTTGAGATGTACTGAAATTTAGATCTTAAAGTGCCCCTATTATGCCTTTTCGAAATATTACCTTTCATGCAGTGTGTCATGTAGCTGTATGTGAACATAAACTATCTGCAAAGTTGTGAAGCCGACAGTGCACGATAAATAAAGTTATTGTCTTATTTTTAAAAAAGTCGGCTCGCAATCGCCTAAACGAGTCGCCAGGAATTCGACTCTTATTCTGTTACGGCTCTACATCACGAAGTAATACATTTGCATAATGTCTGCCCACGTTCTACGTTGCCAACTTGCCGGCTTGAACTGATGGTAAAATTAACGACATTATTAACTGTCTTGATATTTACTTTGAAAGCTGAAGCTCGCGATTATGGTAAGGGGCGTTACATTTCCGACGCGTGCTTGTGGTGTTCGGCCAATCACAATGCACTGGGTCAGCTGGCCAATCAGAGCAGACTGCGCTTGTCAAAGGAAGGGGCTTTGTTGAAAACGACGTGTTTGAGAGAGGCGGGGCATAGAGGACCTACAATAATGTACAGTATTTGAAAAACAATGTGTTTTTTGAACATTAAAGCATGTCAACATATTCTGTTACACCAAATACACAAAATAATGATCTTTAAAATTGCATCATATGACCCCTTTAAAAATGGCATAATAGGGGCACTTTAATATGTAGTTTCACATCCTGCTGCAACAGAGAAAAACCTACAAAAACACACATCTTGATCAAAAAGCCACTGGGAGGACATATGATTTCCATAAAGTGCCGGAATAAACTCTGCTAAACAAATACCGCATTCTTTTTAGAATTCCTTATCGCACGGAATATAAGGTCAGGCCAGCACACATTCCTTTGTTTTTAATCAAAACCAGACATCTGATGTAACAGCCATTGGGGTAAAGAAAAAACTGAATCCTAATATACAAACTATTCCCATAAAAGTTAGTGAAAGAGACAGATAGTGCAAGAGAGACAATGCAGTATTACAGTGTGTCTGCAAGCCTTTCCCTCCAAATCGTCACTTGTTTTAGTAATTACTTCTATGTAAAAGTATGAGCACTTTTGTGCTTTCCAATGAAACCCTAAAGCCACTCAGATTCCCTTACGTGAACATGAATCATAGGTGATCCACTTTTCTCCATTAGTCTTTCTGAATAAGCCTATAAAAATGAGCTGATTTAGTCGTGGTCTGGCCGAAGGGGAAAAGTACAAGAGTGGGTCTACCCTCTGTCTCTCCCTCACCACGTTCTTCAAAGTTATTTTTAAAAAATGATTTTAATTGTAACTCTCACGGTCTCGTTTCTCTCGCTCTCTCTCCCATTTCCTGGAAAAGGGGAGCAAAATTGTGCCACACAATAAACCTTCACACAAAAAACACACGTCGCTGGATTTATGATCACGCCTACTGCTGCATCCAACCAATCGAAACAACAGTTCAGAACACCTCCAGATGTTGCACGTCATCCGGAGCAAAGAGATGATTACGAGTCACTGAATCATAGGTGTGGGAAAAAATGCCCACATCACTACAACAATGATTGTAGAGTAAGTATATGAGTGTGTGTGATGTGAAAGGTGTTGTCTTCGTCTTGAAAATGTGGTAGCCTGGTTATGGGAGTTTTCCTGGTGCTCTTAAGCTCTCTCATGCTGAACTGACCTTTGACCTTGGGGTCCAAATATCAAGGAAGCATTCACTCATGCAATCGCACACATGAAGACAAAGGTGGTGGAAGGGGACTGAGGGTCTCAGTTTTTAAAATGTTTACAATGCATATCTATGTAAAATGCAACAAAATACTAGAATATAATAGATATCATTATCTAGTACAAAAAAACACTGCGTTTATGACACGTCCTTACTTACATAACTTCAAAAGTTGGTGTTTGTATTAATGTACAGGTTTGGATATACCTGTGATGAAAGATTTGGAAATATTTGCACAAATACAGTGAAATTTTTGACTCGTGAGGGCATTTTAAGTGGTTGTTTTACTTCGAATCTACAGACATAAACAGTTTTTGTGAGTGATAGTTTATCCAAAAATGAAAACTCTGTCCATTTATTTATTCAATAAAATACTCACAAAGGAATGCATATACATGTATATACCATTTATGTCTATATAACTATCTTGAGTTTGGTTGCTTTGAAGGTATGGTAACAAAGGCAGAGACTTTGTAAACTAGAGGGCCTGCTATAAAAGACCAAACATTTTGTACATGTTTAGAATATGCCAATACCAAACCACTGACCTCAACTTGTAATACATAAACTTGTTTAAAAATCTCCTCTGCTGAAGTTACAACAAAAGAAAAACAAAACGAACTGAACATTATTCTGCAGTAAAGTAAACTGTCCATTGCTGACAGACTGACTGTAAATATGATGCAAGTGTTGAATTATAAGCTTTAACCAGATGATGTTGCTTGAAAAATGTTTGTGTGTGTTTGTGTACAGGTTTGGCTGCACTTGTGAGGGCCAAATTTGTGAAAATGCCCTCACAAATTTAGTTAAACATGGTGAAAGCCGACTTGTGAAGTGGTCCTTATGATTTGAAATGCTCATACATCAGCTAAATTATATTTTACAAATGTAATGTCAAAAGGTTTGCATGAAGGTTTGGTTTAGGGTTAGAATAGTAAATATCATTATCCTAGTATGAAAAAACACTGTGTCTATGAGAGTTCCTCACTAGTATAAATTCAAAAGTCTGTGTTTGTATGAATGCACAAGTTTGGCTATAGTGTGTGGCCCAAATATTTTAAAATAGTCTTACAAATATAGTGAAATATAGTGATTGCTTCAAAATCTAAAGAAATAAACAGGTTTTTATGAGGGACAGATCAACCAAAAATGAAAAGTCTTCATTTATTCACCCTCATGTCATTCCAAACCTGTATGACTTTTTTTATGTGGAACATAAAAGAACATATTTTAAGAAATGTCTCTGTTTTTTTTTTTCATACAATGTAAGTCAACAGTAACCAAAGCTGTTCGGTTTTTTTTAAATATATTTTGTGTTTCACAGGAGAAATTAATACAGTTCTGGTATGAGGTGAGGATGAGTAAATGATGCCAGAATTTTTTTAATTTTTGCGTGAACTATCCCTTTAAATTTAAGGTAGAGCAAACTTGATCACCTCTGTATAAAAACCACAGCATCTATGGGATTTTCTCACTGGTATAGTGAAACCAGTATGTGTGTAACTGTGACAGTGATGCTTTTGATGGATCAGTAATATTGATTTTTTTGATGGATCAGTAACATTGATCTCATATTCATAACTTACATCTGACATTTTATTGTGATCCTGCTGAATGCATTGAAATTATTGGAATTTGGCAAGTATTAATGTAAAACTTTTATGACACTCCAATAATAAACTTCTTTCTTAACTATGGTGTGTTATGAACGTTTAACATCCACATATTTGTACTAAATGAACATAAGAATCTTAAATATTTAATATACAGAGTCAATGCATCATCCTAAACTTATTATTAGATTCAGTGTAAAGTTACCCAAAATTGTTGCTAGTTCATGTGAATGTCTGAAGAACTTGGCTACTAAATAACATCCCAGTGCTGGTTTTCATGTCCTAAGCAGTGTCCTCAACACATCTCTTTCAAGATGGACTTCGAGGAAACATTGTGATATTTTTAGACAGAACTATTTATGCTTCTCGACGCCAAGCAATACTGCGAGGTTAGCTAAAAGTATTTTCAAGATATCAAATTGTGTTCCCAGTTCTTTATGAAAATGTTTAAGAAGATGTTAACATACCCAGTAACATAGTTTCTAGTTTCTTGCGGTCAACTCGAAACCTTTCCTCGGTCCAGTCTGGGTCAGGCGGGGAGATGTGGACGCAGTGGCCGCTAGAGTCATCCTCAGACACGGCAGACGGTGAGTCGTCACTCCGCTCGCTGCTGGAGCCCTGATCATGATGCATGAAACTCAGCGGCTCAGCCATTTTGCGTCTTAAGTTGTTTCAAACTTACTAAACGGGGTTTATATGTGAAAGAGGCAAACGGCAAGTCAACATTAGGAGAAAAACATTCCGATTTCCAGGCAAGTTTTTCCAATCCTGCCTTTGAAGTCCCTTAAAGCCACTCTGGACAGTTACTGCCCCCGAGAAAATCAATCTGCCCCTAGATTCCTCACCCCTCCACTTTTCCTCTGGCTCCAGGACCAGAACACACTATAGTTGGAGGACATGGATGCATGGACGGATTATGGTCTTGCGGGAGCATTCACGTGTCAGGAGGATCACCGCCCACTCTCCTCCCAAAACTTTCTCATCATCATATCCAGTTTACCCTGCACGCGCGCAAAATAAAACACTTTGAAATGACGTTAAGTTACTTACAAAACGACTTGCATGCACATTTTCTTTGTTTCTATGATGCACGTTTTCAACTCCGGAATTAAAAGTCTTTTATTTAAATGTATTTATTTATTTATTTAACAAAACGTGACTTTTTGACTTTACAGTTAAAAATGTCCAGTTACTGCAACTCTCTAGGAAAACATGCATGCATACATACATAAATACATACATAGGCCTACATACAGATAGATAGATAGATAGATTCAGCAAAACCTTTTTCTTAAAATCTAATTTTATTCGTATTAAATGGAGCAAACTCTAAGAAAAGGTAATTCACTTAATAATTAACTTAAATTTCTTTGTATTTTTAGGATATTTTCTGTAAGATAAACAGTTTATTTCATAAGGACATTACTTGACATTTTTAGTCAACAAATCAACCTTTTTGTCAAAAACAAGTTATTTTCAAATGTATGAACATGGACAAAGATGTTTACATTTGTAGGAAATTTTCACGTGTATTTTAAACCAAATATTTAATTTTACTGACCTTACTGAAGTTGGGGGGAGATGGGAAGAGAGAATTTGTGTATAACAGAAGCTAATTCCTTTGTCTTATTGAGCCAATAACTAATTTAATAAAGTAAACATCAACCTGGAATTATTCATGTGTACTTACTTTGCCCATTATTGTCGCTTGCCAGTGAAACACTTAAAAGTGCAAATATAATATACTGAGCAGACCGTCCTGTCAAAGCATTAAATGCCAGTGTTGAGTACAAGTACTAAAAACCTTATGGTGGGGATAAAACGGATGAATATCGCCATCTAGTGGCACAACGCTACGACGCAGAATTAACACTTGTAGCATCGTAGCGTCACCAGAATGGTACGAAACTTGGTGACTTTTATGACACTTGGTATGTGAACACAACAAAACAATTGAGGGCATTATTCGAAAAAGCTAAATGGTCGTAAAAAAAATAGTCACACTCATGGTCTTCGGTCAAAAATGACCGACCATAGGAAATTAATGTGAAGGGGGGGATCGAAAATACAGAAAATTTGTATGTGTACAATCTACAAATCCCCCACAATGCAGACAAAAATTGCACAGCAATGAAGGGGTGAAACTCTAAAACATCTATAGTGCAAAATCAACACACCAACTCACACACGCGCGGACACGCACTTGTACACACACACACACCTATGAATTGGTGTGACTGCAACTATGTAAAACAAAATCAATAATTCAACTACAATGCAGTAAAAAAAGTGGACAGCAAGGAAGGGGTTACACTCTAAAACATCAAGAGTGTAAAACGGATACATCCACTCACTCACACACACACACACACACACACACACACACACACACACTCACAGACACACACATACAGAATTATACACACTTAAATGAATTGGTATGGCTATAACCATATAGCCAAAATGAGTCAGAGGACTGAAATAAGAGGTTAAAATCAGATGAGACCCAGAAGGATTAAGCTCTGATAAAGCATTCCTGTTAATTTTTGTTACATTTTTATAGAATGTTAAAGTTTTGTGTAACAAAATGCTTCCTGTGTTCAGGTTTGAATGTAGTAATAATAATAATGCAAAAACCTACACTTCAAAAAAAAGTAGTCTTTGAGAATGCCTTAATATACATTTAAATCCACAACATAATAAAAGTAATCAATTATGTATAAAAACAAATAGGGAATTCACAAGCCTCTCTATAGAGTCCTATACAGGAATCTAGTGGTTACACTATGAAATTACAGGTTTTTCTTTTTTTGCTCTCACCAGGAGGTGCTATTCTGCCTTCAAAAATTGGATTTTAAGGCCCAGTCTCTATTTTTATCTGAAATACTGAACTAATTGAAAAATAATTGTAAAAATATAGAAAAAAATTTTTTGTACTATTTTCAATAAGAAAAATGTATCATAATTATTGCATAAATATTCATTAGTACCATGAAATTCTCTCAAATTACAAAAGAAACAAATATTATTGAACAAAAATATATTAGATTGATTTTACTGAAGAAGAAAAAAAAGTTACATTTCAGGTGTCCAGTCACTTTTGACCGCGAAGACCATGAGTGTGACTCCCAAATGAGGAGCGCACAAGGGTTAAATGTGAGCACAGCGAGTAGTTTCATCTCTAATGCCGACTAATTCCAAAATCACACAGATATGGAAAACATATAATTCTCAAACAATATCATAAAACAACTGCAGTGAGACACATATTTTATAATAACACCTTTTAATGCAAAAACAATAAAAATTATCCAGTATTGTATTTATTTCTATACAATAAAATTACTATAATGTAACTAATCCATTGGAAAATAAACAATATTTTTTGTTATGTGTTAACTGACAGGTTGTTCCAGGATGCCTCTGTGAACAGGGACAAGTGACTCAGTCTCCTGAACAAGTTTTTTTCTGTAAAGTTGTGCGTGTATATATGTATATATGTGTGTGTGTGTGTGTGTTTGTGTTGGGGGAGGTTCATCTGTTGGTAAACGTCTTGTCTCTGTACAGGTGCGTTGCAGAGTCGTGTGCAGTAATAGTGTCCATGTGCAACCATTTCAAAATCTTGCCATCCAGTTACATCGCATACTTCTGAGTCCATTCCCTTGCCAGTTTGTTATACCTAAAAGACAAGAATAGACACTTTCATTCAAAAGAATAGCACTTTTGATGAAGGATTCAGATTCATTTGGTTCTCAAACATTTTACATATTGCTTGATAGTAATAAAAGAAGAGAATGTAGAAAATATATGGAAATGCAGCTTTGATTAAACCAGACTGAACAAGAAGGTTCATACAGATATAGCTATTTTACAAATAAAAGAGTGAAAGAGAGACATTTACATAAGGTCACTTACTTATCTTTGTCCGATTTGTAGATGTGTGCAATATCTGGAACTAAAGGGTCATCTGGATTCGGGTCACAAAGGAGGGAGCATATGGATAATAAAACTGAAAAAATAGCAATAGAAAACAGCTGAATCATTTTAGTGGTGTTTATAAAAGTACCATATTGAATTTTAAAAAGTCACTTCATGTGCCATAATGCTAAACCATATTTGTGCTCTCTAACCTTTGGATACCGTGAGGGCGGGTGACCACTGGGAGCGCAGAATGTCCAAACAGATGCTTCCATTACTGTTGATATTCGGGTGGTAGATTTTTGTTGTGAAGGCAACCTATCAGCAACATGATGTCAAATATCTATAATAATAACAAATAATTTATGGAAAAGGTAAGAACAGATGTAATTCTCCACTCACCTTTGGTGGTTTAAAGGGATAATCAGTCGGGAAATGGATTGTGAGGAAGAAAACCCCTCCCTGATATGGACTATCACTCTAGGGGAGATAAAAAGAGAGTGTTTGTGGATGACAGGAGCCAGTTCCTTTGTTTTACTGAGCCAATAACTTATTTCAGAAAATTAACCTGGAATTATTCATGTGTACTTACTGGGCCCATTATTGTCGCCTGCCAGTGAAACACTGAAAGTGTAAATATAATATGTTGAGTAAACCATCCTGTCAAAATATTAAAGGTCAGTATTAAGTACACAGTTAGTAGACACACTTACAGTCTTCTCCGAGTGGTCCAGCTGAGCACTGCGAGGGTGGATCCCGTTGCAAGTCCTGTAGCTCCTACAAATACAGTATAAATGCACATGTAAATTTCTATGCTTCAAAAACACACTTGCATGTTGCTGACAATTCCGAGTGAAAAAACAATATATCAAGTTTTTATATTTTATAAAAAATTCATGAGCTGAAACCCGTGACTTATAAATGCAAGGTTTTGTCATAAAGAATGTGTTTTATAGTATTTATTAATAGCTTATTGTTTATTCATTTTCATTTTTAAATTTTCCAGTTATACCTGTTTAGTAATCATTGTTACATGCTTTTTGTCATCTTTATTGGCTGCTGTTTTTAAATATTTCTGTTTTTAAATATTTTTTACTTATTTATTTTATTTACTTTGAATATTTATTTTATTTAGGCAACATTACGTTTTTTATTTCATATCTACCCTTATTTTAATTAACGAAAATATATATATATTTTTTTTACATTTAAATCTAATAACACACACACACACACACACACACATATACACGTACACATACACACACACATACATACATACACGTACACATACACACACACACACTATATATATATATATATATATATATTATAATCAATGTTCTTGGGACATTCACATTATATATTGTACATATTGTGAATTATTTTATAAAGAACCTACTGTTTAAAGAAGGATAACCTTTTTAACTACAGCTGCTAAAACATTCGTCGACAATCTAAATCAATGCAATGGCATAACTATTACAATTATAATGTAATATTTTTGATGCCCTGTAAGACTTCAGTCCGCTTTGTTCTCGACATCAAGCTCTTTTCATCTGGCCGAAAAATAAATTCTTCTAACCTTCCGACTTTATATAGTAATGTGGACCGAGAGATGGCTCACTGTATCAGCCATATGTAGATCTTTTGGATCGCCGTAATGCTATTCTACTTTCAAGACATTTATTCTGTTTAGAAATAAAAAATATTACCTTCTGGATCCTTTTCAAAGCCATCAGATCTCCGCTTCTTTTCTCCGCCTGAGGATGTGAAGGGAACAACAATGTAAGGGCGGACATGGGGGTAGATTATTTCAAAATAAAAGTCCTTGTAACCCGTCATAGACCTGTACTCAAATAGCAAAATAAAGCAATGTGTGGGACGGTTCGATCTGTGAGGTTCATGATGCGAATTATTTAGATTTTATTTAGGATTACTATGACTTTAAATAATAATTTATGAATTATAAATTCAATTTTTTTTTGTATGAGATTAGATTACACACAGACGCTTCTTTTTTATTGCAACTCAAGTGGGGAACAATAATATGCATATGAAACTATACACACTTTTCTCATAATTACATCTCTAGGCATACATAAATGTCCATATTTATATCTACACATATACATATATATATATTACATTCTTTAAACATTTCAGGGGGTTACCAGAAGAAGAAAAAAAAAGGTAGGTACAAAATCTTACCAGTTTTAAAAGGAAAGAGGCTCATACATGGTTTTGTACAATTCACCAAGGGGTTTATTATCTTTGGACAAGTGTTTTAAAGATTCTAAGTAATTTTTGCATTAAATTTTAAAACGATTTAAAGAGGGTTTACTGTCGTTCCACTTGCTTTTGTGTGTATGATATTTACCCATTGTAATAATAATGTTTAACATCAATTACATCTTTTTCGAAAGACCATCTGCATAAACCAAAACCTAAAATAAATTTAGTGACAGAATATCAGTATCAATATCAATATTTAGCTAGCAGTAAAGATCTTGCCGGAACTGCAATGTGACTGGACAAGAAAAGAATATAAATGTTCGATGGTTTCAGGCTCTTCTAAACAGAAAACACACACAGACAGACACTTCTGTTCATTAAGAAATTCAGGTGGACGTGCCCTTATCTTAAAGGACTAAGGTTATTGGAAACTGGAGTCCTGGCAACTAATAAGAAGTATCCATAAAATCCTTCACTAAGTGTGTGTATGTATATTCCCATGGAATGATACAGTATCTCACAGAAGTGAGTACACCCCTCACATTTTTGTAAATATTTTATTATATCTTTTCATGTAGGGCCCAATTTGGACATTTTCACTTAGGGGTGTACTCACTTTTGTGGCCAGCGGTTTAGACATTAATGGCTGTGTGTTGAGTTATTTTGAGGGGACAGCAAATTTACACTGTTATACAAGCTGTACACTCACTACTTTACATTGTAGCAAAGTGTCATTTCTTCAGTGTTGTCACATGAAAAGATATAATAAAATATGTTCAAAAATGTGAGGGGTGTACTCACTTCTGTGAGATACTGTATATGAATACACTATAAATCAGAAAGACGTTTTTTGCCAAGTGTGTTTACACACACACAAGGAATCTGTCTTGGTGTCAAGAGCTTCCAGTACAGAATGTACAAACATAGTGCAGACATACATATAATTTAAGGTAATAAAAACACTAATAATAAAGAGAATTGACAATGATAATATAGAGAAAAATAAAATGTCAATAGACAAAATTGTGAATGTGTATATGTGCTATTTACAGATAAGTTTTGATGAGTTATTTACAGATGTACAGTACTGAGGTGCGTTATGTGTTGTTCAGGTGGGATATGGGGGGGAAAAACACTGTTCTTGTGTCTGGCAGTTTTGGTGCTCAGTGCTTTGTAGTGCCGGCCAGAAGGAACAGTTCAAAGAGGAAGTGTGCTGGGTGTGAGGGGTCCAGAGAGTGATTTTACCAGCCCTTTTCCTCACTCTGGAGGTGTAAAGATCTTGGAGACTGGGCAGGGGGGCACCAATAATCCTCTCAGCAGTCCTGACCGTCTAGTCTCTTGATGTCTGATTTGGTTGCTGAGCCAAACCTGAATGAATGTAAATATACATGTAAATATAGCCCCAAATGTACTAAGCAGGAAGGGAAGGGGACTGGAAGGGCAGAGTGTTTAGTGGATAAGTGGCGAGGGATTACTGTAATTCATTTTTGATGCAGGATGCAGATGTTCTGTGTGCTAATCGCAAATTAGAGCTAATCCCAATAAACAACATATCAGACAGAATTACTGCCTGCATCATCTGCAGTGGGCTCCACTTCACTGTGGTGTGTGAGTTACATGTTTACTTGCTGAAAATAATCTGCCTGTTTGTAGTTTTGTGTCCATATCTTTCATATCACGCCTGTTCAAAGATACTTTCTTGTGATACATATAATTCATACAGGCTAATTGTTCCATATTTTTTATTTTATATTATAGCCTATTTATATTCTTATAATATTATATTGTATACACACACAGTTGTATGGAAGAGTCAGGATAATTTTAAACATTTTTGTTTGTGTTAAATTATTCATAATAAGATAATGTTATATTTTCATTATTATATTATATTATATTATATTATATTATATTATATTATATAGGTTCAGTAGCAAATTTAATTTTTTTATTATGTATTTACATTTTTTTATTTAATATTATATGTTTGTAATTACAGTAGGCTATATATGATATACTATTATTGTTTTTACATATGTTATGTTTATATATTATTATATTATTTATATGTAATATAATTTAGAATTTTATTGTATACACACATTCTCAGATTATGAAGCAAAGGGTTTTAGGTCTGATTTATTTCATTTATTGCAGCTTGCAGCCTTCTTTCATATGGCCACTAGATGGAAGCACTACACGATCAAAACATGTTCACCTGTTATTGCATTGTAGATCTTTATAGACATTGTGCATTTTTTTATGACCTTTTTTGACTCAGGACACCAAAAAAATATACAGTAAGTTATATATAGGCTATTATATGTCACCCCATTGATCGCAAACACAAAACAATATTACTATAGAGGTTTAGTGTATTTGTTTACCAGTTGAGGTGAGTAGCCTAGCCTATGCACAGGTGATTCTGTCTGACATTAGAGAAAGTTTAGCAGCCAAAACACGACCATTACAACATGGTTAGAGCATGTGCTTTAGTTATGCATTAAAATGCCAACTGGTCTCGCTTCATCATGTCAACTTCATCAGGGAAACGCTGAACCAAATCAGCTTTGTTCAGTGATTCCACAGGGCTTGCCAAACGACTGTTGTGCTGTGTGCCAAATGCACATCTGCATGTTTGGAGCTCTCTGCACCGCTAAGCTACTTACAAATTAGCACTGGCAGTGGACATAATATTTTCTCTTCATCATTATCATAAACATCACAGCTTTGGTCTCTGCCAATCTCTCACACACACGTGCACACATGGAAAGTACAACAAACGGCTAATTTTTACAACTGGTACTTGACTCCGAAGCATCAGAAAATCTCCTGTGTGGGGTTAAAGGGTTAGTTCACCCAAAAATTAAAATTATGTCATTAATTACTCACCCTCATGTCGTTTCAAACCCGTAAGACCTTCGTTCATCTTCGGAACACAAATTAAGATATTTTTGATAATATGAGAGCTGTCTGACCCTACATAGACAGCAGTGGCGGCTGGCCAATAGAGGGCGCTAGGGCGCCGCCCTCCCTGAACCACACACACAAAATAATAATTGTATAAATTATTTAAATGTATATTTGTATGATGTGATATATTAGAAAATCATCTGTGAAAAATATTGCAATGCTTGCTGTAATTGTTTGATGTGCCAATGTGCCACAGCCCCACCTCAACATTTTTTCACCAGCCGCCACTGATAGACAGCAATACAACTGAAATGTTCCCAAGTCCAGAGACGTAGCAAGGAGATCGGTAAAATAATCCATGTGACATCAGGGGTTCAACCGGATTTTACGAAGCTACAAGAATACTTTTTGTGCACAAAAAAAAAATTAACGACTTTATTCAACAATTCGTCGCCTCCGCATCACCCTGTAGCGCCATTTTGGACAGTATCAGCTGGACGTAAACAACGTATGCTGTTCTGTGTCAGCTGCCTCATGCCAGATCTGTTTCCTACGCTGTTGTGATTTGATCTGAACGAAAACAGCATATCCGTGTGACGCAGCTGACACAGCGGATACTCTCCAAAATGTACAAAAACCAACAGGGTGATGCGGAGGAGACTAATTGTTGAATAAAGTCGTTTTTTTTTTTCTTTTGTGCCCAAAAAGTATTCTCGTAGCTTCGTAAAATTAAAGGGGTAAACATATTCTGTTACACCAAATACACAAAATAATGATCTTTAAAAAAGCATCATATGACCCCTTTAAGGTTGAACCCCTGATGTCACATGGATTATTTTACATATCTCCCTGGCTAGTCTCTGGACTTGGGAACATTTCAGTTGTATTGCTGTCTATGTAGGGTCAGACAGCTCTCAGATTCCACCAAAAATATCTTAATTTGTGTTCTGAAGATGAACGAAGGTTTTACGGGTTTGAAACGACATGAGGGTGAGTAATTAATGACAGAATTTTCATTTTGGGTGAACTAACCCTTTAAGCCTATAACCAGAACAGATGTTGAAATGGGATTTTATTTTATTTTTTTAATTGTTATTATTTTGTTTTCTGTAGATCTCTTGGAATGCTAAAATGCTAATTTATTATCAAAGACTATAGACCAATTACTGGTTTGTAAACATTCAGGATGCGCGCGCATCATGGTTGCAGAAAACCCAGGAGAGATAGCCTTTTTGGCTAGAGAATTTCACGGATACGGTACAAAATAGTTAGGTTTAAAAAGATTATAAATTATATTGATTAGATGTCATTTTCAAAATGTTCTACGCATATTACAAGAGCTTGTCACCCAGCGATAAGCACTGTTATTCAACGAAATTGACGTTAGAGAGTGCCATAGTCTTACAGATCCGAAACAGGGGTGGTGTTTTTTGTGGGCGGAGCCTATCTGGAGGCAGAAAATTACAATAGTATCCAGCTGCAGACCCGCAGCACCAGCAGTTTCAGAACCACAGCCACAGAACCGCAGCCACAGAACCGGAAGTGAGGGGCGGAGCTTACATTTTTTTAACAGAGTAGCGCCACCTTACAGTTTTTAAGGGGTAATTTGCTTTTATTACACACGATACGTCATACTTTATGTATGTATGCATTTTATAATGACATATTAAGCATTTTAGAAACATTAATCTTGTGTAATTTAGTTGTAGACCTATACAGTTATTCGTTTCATTGTATTATGCGAGTAATTTCCTGTTTGTGATATTAAAAATAATGTTTGAAACTTCTGGGCATTTTATATGAAATATACTTTAATCACAAGATTCAAAATAAATGTTTACTCCAAAGTCAAAAACACGTGCATCATAAATTTTTCTATATGAAAACTAAAACATTTCAATAAAACACACACACACACAAACAGCAGCATAATTTTAAAAGTAACAATCAAAATGTACACAATAATTAAATTGAAGTTTATAAAATGAACAATTCACTATTAAGCCCATTTTGTCATGACAATCCTGCATGAAAACTTACAAAATGAACAATTCACTCTTGGGCACATTTTGTCGTGACAATCTTGCATGAATTCAAATTAAAATGTATCAAATGAACAATTCACTCTTAGGCCCATTTTGTTATGACAATCCTACAAAAATAACTCCCCTGAACACAAGATGAAATATGAAGGGCACTCTGGAAACTTCTGTTCCAGGAGATTGTTGAGGGTCTTTTCCTTGTCCTCTTCCTCCATTATAAGGACATCACTGCAGCTGCCATTAGAAGTCCCGGTTGCTATAGAAACAGTCAACGCTCTGAGACGTGCGGTTAGGACTGTGCATTGCGCACTGGCTGATCCAGCCTGAAAAATAAGCTTTTTTTAAAGCCATTTGAGCAAAATAAACAACTTTTATGTTACAGCTGTTGTCATATTTCATTGGTGATTTCAAATATGAAATTTAATCCTAAACGCCCAAAACAAAATCAAGACTTTGTAAAAGAGCATAATAGGACCCCTTTAAAGGGACTTTGTTTATTATGCGGCTTTCTGGAATACTTGACTCTGATTGGTCAATTGCGACATTCAGCGGTCTATCAGACATAACGGGCTACTGTTAGGAAAAAAACAAACAAACAAACAATCACACCCTGTCATAAGTCACACCCTGTGCTTACAGATGTTTATGTAACTCTTCTTTGGTATGCCCTAAAATCAGGTTATTTAATTTTGTTTTTCATTAATGGCCATTTTTAACAGTAGGCAGGATAATCTTTTTGTCTAACCCTGGGCATAATAGTTTAAAAAGGACCCATCATCTATAATTGTTATTGTGTTAAGGGCAGTTGGCACGAAAGATTATTGGGATCAGCAGTGATTGATAATATTTTAATAATTTAATTCCTATAGTCCTGAGCTTGTCTCAGGCTGAAGTGTTTTTAATCTCTGTTTTCATGCCCGTCTCCTCTGTTAATCTGTTTTTCTATTATTCTCTTTAAACCCCTAACAAAACAATTGCTTTTCCTAATGTCATATTATTGAGATTACCTTTAAAAAAAACAATATATACTATCAAATTGTTTACATACCATACCCATTACCAAATTACAGTAAATTTCATATAAACTTTATCCACCTTATTTTTAACTGTACAAAAACATAGACTAGATATCTATAAAATCTATGTACAAATACAGTCCGTTAAGCTGTTTTATATTGCTAACTTGTTATCATATTATTTAAATTTATCATCGTAATCATAAACACATTGGTTTGTAGCGCAGACCATTTAGTTTTTATTTTTCTTTCACTTTTTCCTCCAGTTATTTATGAGTCTATATTGAATCGGAAGTCTCGCACATTCATAGAAAATAACTTGTTTCCGCGTTGCAAAATAAGGTGGATACTTTTATAACATGCCAATGCATGTTAATACATGTAATAATAATAATAATAATACATTTTTTGTTTGTTTAAAATTATTTCTGTTTATATAGATTATTCCAGATTTGCTGAATTGTAAATTGTTGCTTTTAAAACAAAGACATTTGTGTAAAATGATAGAATATGATAATTATGCTATGATATTAGAGCTAAGCCTTTGCAGTAAACAATTGGATAATGAAGTGATTTTATAATGTATAATGATAAACAAAATAGTAATATAACAAAACACTGTGTTTGTTGGTTTCCTTTGACCATGTGACTTTCAAACAATAACTGTCTAGAATATAATTTAAAAAAATGACCATGATTTTGTAGATCTGCAGGTGATGTTCTTGCAATGGTGCATATCTGCAGAGCCTTTGTTGAGCTTGTTTAAATAAGAATATCTGGGCATGGATTATAAAAGCAGGCTAACATAAATGAAAGATGATTGGGCTGTTGAGTAGTGTGACAGTTTCTGGGAAGCAAACTGCTTAACCTTGTTGTTGTTTGGCTTAAATACACTTTTTTTTCCAGATGGTAGAAGTGTTAACAGACCATCTAACAGGTCAGCAGTATCTATACTGGAAGACATCTGTATACTGTTCTCATGACTTTTACAGCAAGAAGACTGGGACCAGTGATGAAATGAGCCAATTTCTTAAACATCTTCCTTCTGTGTGACAAGTCAAGTTAATTTTCGATTACATCTTTTTAGATCTGGTGTGCTGAAACAAAGAAACAGAAGGCAGGAATCAAAAGCATAAAATATGTTTTATTTTTTTTGTCATGATGTGAATTTGTTTTTGCTGGTATTATATTGCTCTGTTGATGACACTGATCGATGCAAAACATTCATCATCACAGCAGGTAAAGTGCTTTAGAATCCTTTCTAGAGACTTTCTGTTCCCCAGACACATACCGTATTACAATAGGGAAATATTATGACATTCACAATAGTGGTGAACAAGTGGTCACCCTGCAGATTTTTTGACAGAGAAAAAGAAAGAAAATGTTCAAGAAAAATAGGGTAACTTATTGTAAATCAGATTTATGGATAATTCCCATGAACATAACATAAAACATTATTTAACACTTTTTACATTAATCATTTTGACACATGAAAGATCAATAATTCAGAATAAAACATTCTCTAGTATTCAAATATTTGATAAACAACTACAAAAAATCCACAGGAAAGCTGACGAACAAAACCATTGTCAAAAGGTGAGATACTGTATAAACCGATAGTCCTTTATACTGTACGTGGTCTTTAAAATAGTCCATATTCATTTGCATATTTAACTCTCAGTCTCAGAATCACTGCTGTCTTCTGTGCGAGGTGGTGATCTTTTCAAAGTGCTTTTACTCTCTTGTTTTGAAGTGCTGGACAAATCTATTGCCATGTCTTCTGAGTCGTCTGCTCCATTGGCTCCACTCGACCACGTCGTGTCGCTGTCTTTCACCTTGTGTTCCTCCGAATACGAATCAGAGTGTGTTGATTCAGGTGTGCCAGGAGGTTTTTTTGCAATTTCCAGAGACTTTTTATGCATTCCTGAAAGAATAAAATGCAGATGCAATTAAAAATTGACCTTACACAGCTGAATATTTATAGCTGGATTACAAAACAGCCCAATTCGTGTACATTTAAGTCTATACTTTTAAGTGTAAAATATGGGCAACACCAGACAGACATTCACAAGACACCTCAGCTATGTATTCAAGTGATCAAATACATATTTGAGTCTTTGAGTACTAAATAGCAAAACCACCTGCTGGCTCACCTAGAAGCCAGGGAGCGCAGGAGCCCATCATGCCATTCTTGGCCGAGTTGATGATGGATTCTGTACAAAACAGCCCAATTCGTGTACATTTAAGTCTATACTTTTAAGTGTAAAATATGGGCAACACCAGACAGACATTCACAAGACACCTCAGCTATGTATTCGAGTGATCAAATACATATTTGAGTCTTTGAGTACTAAATAGAAAAACCACCTGCTGGCTCACCTAGAAGCCAGGGAGCGCAGGAGCCCATCATGCCATTCTTGGCCGAATTGATGATGGATTCTGGAAGTGGAATGGAGTGACGGACCATGGCACCATACAGCCCATATTCCGCCATCACGCTGCTGCGGCCCCAGCACTTCTCCCTTTTCCTCCACTTAGCACGGCGGTTCTGAAACCATACCTGGACAAAAACAAACCTGGGCATTAGCTATTGGAAAGAAAGAAAAAGAGAGGGAAAAACTGTGAAAATCATCCAACCTGTATTCTGTCCTCTGGTAGCTCTGTCTTCATGGCCAGCATTTCTCTTGCGTAAACATCTGGATAGTGTGCTTCATGGAAGGCTTTCTCCAGCTCCTCGAGCTGATGCGAGGTAAAAACTGTCCTGAAAATCAAAACGAGATGTATGGTTGATAAAACAAATCACTAAATCCTTACAGATTAAACATTTAACGTAACATTTAATTTCAGTACATACCTGTGCCTTCGCTTCTTCCTCTTTTGTGAGTTCCCTGAGTTTTTGCCATCATTGCGATCCCCGGAAAGACAATCATCATCTGTAATGAAAAAAAAAAATGTTAACAAAAATAAAAATCCTTGAGAGATTAACATAGAATTCATAAATTGGGTCAAGGAACCACAATGCAAATTAATAAATACAAATATGTAAGAACAAAAAAAAAAAAAAAGTGACTAAAAATGTACACTTTCAAGTAACATAAAATGTTCTTTAATTTAACAGGTTTTATTCAAGCCAAAATATAATACGACTGAATCTAAATTCTATAATAATTTTTATACTATTTATAAGAGTAGCCTATTATACTATTATTTCTGATTCCATCAAATCAGTAAATAAAATCACAAAATTATCCGTTAATGTAAAAGTTTCCATTGCAAATAGAGAAACGCCGATTTCAAGAACAGTTTCAGCACCAACTTCTGTGAACAGCTCTTCCGCTCATTCAATGATCAGATAAAGTCATTCGTACCGGAATAGGCGTCCCGTTGCTGTTCTAGATTCTGCATGAAGTGGCTCTCTGTCCGTGACTGCAGGAGCGGGATGTGGCTCGGGAGAAAACACGGGGCCCCGGGGGGTTGTTGAGCCGCCAAGCTGCAGAGAAAACCCAAGCCGAGCGGCAAAGAGCCTCCCGGGAAAGCAAATCCTCCGAGCGCCGCGCTCTGCCCCTCTCCATTGGCCCCTGCGCCAGAACCGGACTGATGCGGCTGGAGATCCGACTCCAGACCGAGCAGGTCTGTGATGGCGAACCCTTTGGACCTAAATCCAGATCCATTGAGACGTGATTTGTCGATTCCAAATGAGGGATACAGTTTAACCTTAGGTTTTTCGTCTAAAGCCTCGTCTCTTCCCGTCATGGTGGCAGTTTGTTTAATTCACTTTCTCTCTGAGGAGGTCGTGCTGGTGGGACAGTTACGCGCTCTGGCGGGACCATTTATCCGTCTGTCCAATCCAGCGCTGTCCAATCAGATTCAACGTCAGACATGTCAACCATGAACAGGCGTTTCCCTTTTTCAATCACAAAGGATTAATTGCCACCAATTTTCCCTTTAATCCGATAAGGATTTTCCTCCTCTATTTGAATTGGTCCTAAGTAGTTTTTTTTCCCTTTAGATGGAAGATTTCACTCATATCCGCAGACTGTAACGCGACGAGTTGTGGGTTATTGAAAATGTTTAATGCGTGATATTTCATTTGGAGTCAGAATATAGGCTAAATTAATTAGTAAAGAGAAACCAGAACGAAATCAATATTTAAAATTTTAGTGACTTACTATCTAGTCTTTCGTGATTATTTATTTATCATTCGATAGCCGTAATCTAATTCTAAATAATGTCTGAATTACTACTTACTATATTAATTAGCCAAAACTGAGACAGAAAATATATTCTCTGTAATAAAAATAAATAAATAAATAAAAACGTAATTTCTCCTCTAAATATAACCATAATTAAATCATTATCATTAAATCAAAACCCCTAATTATTATTGCCAAGCACTGGACTGTTTGCTTGTAAAAAAAAAAAAACTATTCTCAATTTGCCGTCTTTACTATTTGAAGTAATTATTTCCTTAAAGTTTCCTTGAAATTATTTACTTAAAAAACGCATTAAAACGAGCCAGTTATTTTCATTATGCAAATCAACAACAACGGCAACATTAAAGACCATGAGTTTAGGTTGGTGAATAATAATAATAATTATTATTATTATTAGTAGTAGTAGTAGTAGTAGTAGGCTAGTAGTAGTATGATTATTATATTTATGATAACATTGCCTACATTTTTATAAATTCTTTTATATGTATATAAGACTTATAATTATTATAATAAAAATATAAACTATAATGTATCATCTATCAACTTATTACTCAATTATGACTTAATTAGACTGTTTTAGTAGGCTATATTTAAACTTAAATGTTTTTTTAACATTGAGAAATTTAAACCAATAACGTATTCGATCTTGCATTTAATTATACAAGACCAGAAAACAGCTAATCAACTTTTGACAATGAATAAAATGCATTTATGTTTTTAATATTCGCAACATGATTGACACGTGTCCTCGTGCATAGTTTCACTCCACCAAACCAGTTTTTGAGAGTCTCCTTAGTTAGATCATAGCCTATTCCCACCTTCCACCAAATTTCCTGGAAGATATTGGAATAAAAAACTTCACAGAGAATATGCTTTATTTGGTCCATTGAATTATTACGTCAGCAATGAGGGAAAATGAAGCTCTTTGAGCGTAAAAGATTTTTGAAGTAATTATTTCCTTAAAGTTTCCTTGAAATTATTTACTTAAAAAACGCATTAAAACGAGCCAGTTATTTTCATTATGCAAATCAACAACAACGGCAACATTAAAGACCATGAGTTTAGGTTGGTGAATAATAATAATAATTATTATTATTATTAGTAGTAGTAGTAGTAGTAGTAGGCTAGTAGTAGTATGATTATTATATTTATGATAACATTGCCTACATTTTTATAAATTCTTTTATATGTATATAAGACTTATAATTATTATAATAAAAATATAAACTATAATGTATCATCTATCAACTTATTACTCAATTATGACTTAATTAGACTGTTTTAGTAGGCTATATTTAAACTTAAATGTTTTTTTAACATTGAGAAATTTAAACCAATAACGTATTCGATCTTGCATTTAATTATACAAGACCAGAAAACAGCTAATCAACTTTTGACAATGAATAAAATGCATTTATGTTTTTAATATTCGCAAAATGATTGACACGTGTCCTCGTGCATAGTTTCACTCCACCAAACCAGTTTTTGAGAGTCTCCTTAGTTAGATCATAGCCTATTCCCACCTTCCACCAAATTTCCTGGAAGATATTGGAATAAAAAACTTCACAGAGAATATTCTTTATTTGGTCCATTGAATTATTACGTCAGCAATGAGGGAAAATGAAGCACTTTGAGCGTAAAAGATTTTGGAAAATGAGGTCAAAGTTACGGTAATGCTGTCAGGTCGACATGATGTACAGTAGCAGAGGCCAGGTGTTTCAAAAACGGGGGAAAACGGGCAACATCTCAGCCAGTCTGTTAAAAAAAAAAAAGAAGCAATTAGAGAAATCGTCTTACAGGAGATAATTAAACGAAGTCCATTAAATTCGTTTACAACATTAATCTCATATAAAGAGCTCGACTCTAAAATCTGCTTTTAGGGCCCGTTTCCACCAGGACGACATCCAGCTTTCTAACTGGCAGTTAAGAGAGCTGCTCTACATAATCCTCATAACTGTAGCCTAATGTAAAATAACGTTAACTAAAACTAAATGTGATCATACAGGAGAAAAAGGAGGGAGAGAGATCATTAGTGATCACGCTGAAGAATAATCTTTGGACATCACGTTTATTTTCTTATTCATCTTCTTCTCAATAATAATAGGCTAATAGTAATAATAATAGCCTAATAATAATAGTAATAATAATAATTATTATTATTGCAGCAGCAGCAGTAACAACAATATTTTGTTTGTATTGTTTGTAACTTAGCAAATTAGGAACACATAATGAACGAATGTGATTTAATTTTATTCTTTCTTAAATCAATCAACAAAATTCCTAAATGTTCTTGTTTATTTATTTGCAGACATTATTTCACATAATTGCATTATGGAATGTACAAAAATTGTGTTGCGTGTGAAACACTGCATTATTTCCTGAAGCTGTTTTCTCCTTTTAAACGCAAGCCCTTAATTATTATTGTTCTTTTTTTTTTTTTGTGCAGCCTATTTATTTAGCCTGTAAACTATAGGTTGATTCCTTAATAGCCTACTACTTAGGCCTATACTGGCCAACAGGTTGCAGTTTAATACTCAATAAATAGCCTTGTAAACCGTCAAAAATAAATAAATAAAACAAACAAATAAATAAATATTAAAATCAATTACTGTTAAATAATTCTGAAACCATTTCAGTAACGCATCTTTCAGAGTAAACAAAAAACTTGACCGTTGATTTCTGGTCCTGCTTTTGTTTTTAGGCAGTCCGGATCAAACACAATTCAACGGAGATAGACAAATAAAACAAATCCTTCTATAGAAATCGTGGCGCTAAGTAACTGAAGCAAACAACACACTTAAACTGCACTTGCGGTAAAGCAAGGAAATAAATGATGTTATTTTAAGGGCCAGATTACAAGGCTGGGTTTCATGGTGTCATCAGATAGGATAATCCTGGATTAAACTAATCAGTAAATGTTTCCCCGCTCATTATTTTCCAGAGAAGATTTCCAGCCGATTCTCCACCGCCAAGATTATTAATCTCTTAAAGAGCGTAACATCAAAAAATCGCTCTTTGCTCTAATTTTCTCTGGCCGTGTTGTTTGACTAAAAGACATGCCACGTGCCCTAATTCTGAGCAGGATCCCGCCACTGGGAATAGCAGCAGCCCCGCACGCGCACTCATCACCCACCCACCTAAGAAACTAGCTGCCAGCAGAATGGCTATTAAGCAATGGGATTTCATACAGATTTTACATTTAATGTGATGGGGAAAAAATAGATTTTAGAAGTTAAACGAGGTAAAAAAAAAAAAAAGGATTTCCCCCCCACAAGGACAAATATTTGGCATGCACTGCAAAAATTATTTAATGTGGTTTTTGCAGTTTTTTTTTTATTTTTGTGAAATTTACTAGCAACGTCTAAGTAGCCTACATTTTTTCCGTTTACTCCAGAATAAGGACCACAGGACCTTCAAATGTTCCTTGAATGGCTTTAGAGAAACAAGATTTCTCAAAAACCTAATAATGTCAAGGATGCTTTCTGTCACTTTACAACATTGGGCAGATGTTCAAATCTAAATCTAAATCCAAATCCTTGATTCTTGGGTAGCTGTGTGTGTCTGTGCTCAAGGGTAGGAGGTTTTATGTGTTTGTTGTGCAAACATCTGGGCCCTTAGATCTCCAGATGTTTTACCCGGTCTATTGAGATCCCAGCTGATTTGTAATCAACAAGAACATGACACACCGCTACTTAAACTCAATCTGACCCATCGTCAGTGTGCAACAACTTCCCATCACTCTGGCCCTCGTTGCTTTTCAACAACACTGGATGATCCCTCTAGACAACTTGTTTAATGTCCCACAAATACGCTGCGAGGATCACTTAGTAGTCTAAGAAATTCAGTCGGAAGAAAGCTGCACCGTCAAGGTCAGCTGCACATAAGCTTCATCCTGAAACAGCAAACAAACAAGCTGTAAACCAGCATCCTATTTGTCCCAAACCAGGACAAAATAAAGCATATATTAATTGTAAGCAAAATGAAATGCCCTCATCCCAACCCTATATAATCTTTTATATAATAATAATAATAATGAAAAACCGATGCAGATGTCCATTCGGCTGCTTTCAAACATGCAAAGGGAGACCAGCCAGATAATCATTTTGCTGTATTAGAGGAGAACAGGCTTAACAGCATTTGTGCACAAAATTTCGAACTTACTAAGGGCAACGATTTGTGTTTTGACGGGGTAATATTTTGTAAGCTGCTGATCGTTTTTTTGGAACGTATGCCACATTAATGCCGTGAATTGTAATCACACCAGAGAAGCATTCATCCTCGAGTGGTAAATAATTTATGTTGAGATTAGGTTTTTGCATTCTTAGCTCCGCTGGCAGCTTATCTGTCGATGCACAAATCTATGAGGTTTAGTAATTCATTTTCACTGTTTTTGAAATTGGTTTGCTTTTTGTTGCTTCACTATCCTTACATTCACTCTAATAATTGCTCGTCTGCACCTGATGTTTATTTTCATTGGATCTTTCCAGTTTTCTGGGTGAAAAAAGTCCAGTGTTATGAGCCACAAAACCCTGCAAGGTTCAAACATGCTCTAATGAATTGATTATGCTCTTTTAATTTGTTTCACACATAATTAATAACAGTAAACAAATTTGTAAAGGATACTTAAAGAGATAGTTAACCCAAAATTGAGCATTCTGTCATCATTTACTCACCCTCATGTTGTTTCAAACCTGTATGACTTTCTTTCTCCTGTGGAACACAAAAGAAGACATTTAAACAGCACTAAACACTATTGACTTTAATTGTATGGGGGGCAAAAAAACAACTTTTTAGCAAAAAAAAGAAAGAAAAGAAAGTCATGCAAGTTTAGAACAACACACGGGCAAGTAAATGATGACAGAATTTAAATTATTGGGTAAACTGTCTTTTTAAATGTGAATCAATGCATGACAGATTTGTATGGTACTGAAAACCTTATGACTTGTTAATCAGTATTAAATGTGTTTCTTGCTACTGACAAACATCTTTAGAATCTGTTACCAACCACTGAGAGCAATAAAGGCAAAAAACTAACACACACCCACTCACACGCTCAAATAGATGCATTGTGCGAGGACGTGTGCTACAGAGAGCGTGTGAGGCGTTAGGACGCGGTTTTCTCTCTCTCTGGGGAATAAGTACAAAAGCATGGAAGAGCCCACCTGGGACTAAGAGAGCCGGGTTAATTAAAAACCTTCTGCACACACACTCATATTCACACACAGACACAGAAGGGATATCAGAGGTCATCTGATCAGTTACACTCAAAAGCAAAGGGAAATTGGCCAGTCAGTTAGAGCTATGAATCACTTATATTATGTGAATTTGCCCTTTGGGAAGACACTCCAAATTAAGCTAAACTGCTGCTTTAAAATTGATTTTTTTTTGCTCCCATGCTGGATAATACTAGAATGTGGGTTAGTAAAGTGCAATGTGACTAGTTTTAGAAAATGTTGCAGACTTTAGGGGTTTCATTAATAGTTTGGTCACACTTCAGTTTGGGGACCAATTCTAACTAACTACAAATTTTGCCTCAATAAACTCCTAATTTGCTGCTTATTAATAGTTAGTGAGGTAGCTGTTTAGGTAAGTTTAGGTATAGGATTGAGGGATCTAAAATATGGTCATGCAGAATAAGGCATTAATATGTGCTTTATAAGTACTAATAAACAGCCAATATGCTAGTTATATGCATGCTAATAAACAACTAGATAATAGTGAGAATTGGTCCCTAAACTAAAGTGTTACCAATAGGGTCATAGACCTTTGAGTGTCTTTTTAGTTTGTCTTCCACAGAAGAAAGAAATATATACAGGCTTGGAACAACATGAGGGTGAATAAACTAAACTAAATGGGATAGTTCACCAAACATTTAAATTCTGTCATCATTTACTCACCCTAATTTTGTTCCAAACCTGTATGACTTTCCTTCATCTGTTGAGCAAAAATATCTTTTTAAGAATGTTGATAACCAAAAATGTGGTTTCCATTGACTTCCATTGTATGGACAAAACAAAAAATGGACATCAATGGGAGCAGAAACGAAGTTTGGTTACCAACAAAAATTCAATCAAAATATTCTTCAAAATATCTTCTTTTATATTCCACAGCAGGAAAAAGCCTTATGGATTTGGAATAAATGTTGACAGAATTTTTATTATTGGGTTGACAATTCAAGATGATTTCAAATTAAATTTATTAAAATATCCTTCAACAGAATCAACAAAAGCTTTAATTGTTTAAAGACAAGGCAATTTGGCAGATGGGAAAGGAACTGTTTCATAATTTGAATCTTGAGTGTTTACGTGGCACATTGTAAATGATAGCAGTAATTGCTATAATTCTGTATCCAGACAGTGATTATGTCCTGGGTCATCTTCAACAATGCCCTATAAACACCAGACCCAACTGAGTTTGTGTTTAATTGTTTAGCTGGTCCATTGTTTATGCTACATAAGGGGGCAACAATAGTCTGGCCACGCGTCACCCCCTCCAATCACACCCCATTCACCTCCTCTGGCCCACTAATTATTAAAAAATGCACATTTATGCAAATAGTCCTCCTTGTAGATTAACCTAATTCAGTGATGTAAACAATGGGTAGTCGTGGGATTAAAGTTTTGTAAATTAGTCAAGACCACTAATGATCTCTGATGTCTGTAAGTCTGGGGTTTTTTGGTCTTCTTAGAGCTTTATAGTCTTGTGGTAATCTCACGTCTGAAGTGAGGCCACGCCACGCAGCGCGCAAGACACGTTACAAATCTGTCAAAAGCATAAACAATGTAACTGCACTCGCCATTATGCGTAACAGTTTAGGATTACAGATTACTAGGGGATGCACAGGGTCAAAGGCATTTTATAAATATTGTTAAACCTCTATTAGCCTTCCTTTGCATTTATATGCAAATAAGCCACGTGCCATCCGAACAAAGCTAGATTCTGGCAAGATGCTAGTTTTGAAATTTAAAGGGTTGGTTCAAGATTATTCAGTCATCATTTAAATACCCTCGTGTCGTTCCAAAAAGAAAATATTTTAAAGAAGCCTGGGTCCTAACAACATTGGCCCCTTTCATCGTATGTACAAAAAAAATAAAGTTTTCATATTTCCAAATTTTTTTTTTTTAAATATCTACTTTTAAATATATAGTATTATCAATATATAACAAATATATACTTTTTCTTTTTTTTATATTGCAACATATGAAAACATCATAAGTCAGACTTAGTTTTGATAGAGTCTTAATCCTCTGGTCCAAGTGTCCCATATTCAACACTTTCACTAAAACTGCACAGCTTGGGTCACACTTGATCAGCAAAGCTTTGTGACCCTGATATAATTAATGCACACATTCAATAATGGAAAGTTTCTTTCTGCAAATATTCATATTAACCAAATAAGTTTTGACACTACAGTATGTCTGTATTTTACTGCCTGTATTGTCTGGGGTCAGAAAGATTTTTAAATGTTTTTGACAGCTCTTATGCTCAGCAAACATGCATTTATTCAATAAAAATACAGTGAAAACAGTACTATTGTGAAATAATATTAGTTTAAAATAACTGCTTTCTATTTTATATATATTTAAAATGCCATTTATTACTATGATGGCAAAGCTGAATTTTCAGCAGTCATTACTCCAGTCTTCAGTGTCACATGATCCTTCGGACATCATTCTAATATGCTGATTTGGTGCTCAAGAAACATTTCTTATTATCAATGTTGAAAACAGTTATCTGCTGTTTAATATTTTTTTGTGGAAATTGTGCTTCTTTCGGGATATTCTGACGAACAGAAAGTCATTTATTTGAAACAGAAATCTTTTGTAACACTATAAATGTCTTTATTGTCACTTTTGATCAATTTAATGCATCCGTGCTTAATAAAAGTATTAATTTTCTTTAAAAAAAACTGACCCCAAATATTTGAATGATAGTGTACACATATAGCTATCAGATGATTGACTGTAAAGCTACACATACAATAAAACACAGTAGCTTGTTTTTGGGAAAATAAATAAATTACATCACTGCCATTAGCTACTGGTTACTAGTTACCAGACACTTGACTCATAATTTCAGACAAAAAACAAAAACAAAAAAAACTATTGGGGGAGGATAAGCAAGAGGGTCAGACAGAAGAAGAGAAAAGATAAAGGTTAACAGTAGGAAGCACGATGCCCCTAACCACCAGTTGAGTGCTGGGTTTGTGTAATGAGTAAGCATGTCCACTAATGACCTTTGTGTGTCTTGTTCAGTTAGCTTAGCTAACAAAGACACTATTCACACGCCATCACAGGCCTGTCTGACTCATTTAACCTATCAGACAGTGATCACTCTCTTATTCTTTCTCCCACTCCTTTCCTTTCTCCCTCACTCCTTTCTTGCTCTCTCTTTCTTTCTCTTTTATTCTCCCCACCTCCTTAAAGTGTGCTAATTAGCAGGAATCAGGTCAATTAAAAGATGGGGGCTCATTATGAGGCCGTGATCAATGACACATTGTTCTGTCCAGACAACCAACCGTCACTGTCCAAGGAGAAAAAGAGCCAATGCACACTTTATCTAAATTCTGATTGTTCAATTGTGGAATTCTGCAGCTGGATATTTTCATATAATGACCACGACCCAGGCAAATGATTTCTGTGCTCTTGTGTCACATAGGAAAATGATATCAATTCAAATCAATTTTATTTTTGTTTTCACTGACTGCACATTATTCCTTACTTATCCTTACCTCTGTATCTAAGTGATGACAAATCTTTCATTCATACACTATTGTTCAAAAGTTTGGGGTCAGTAAGGCTTTTAATAAAATATTAAATAAATTAAATATTTTATTCAGCAAGGACAGATTATATTGTTCAAATATGTCAGTAAAAACATTTATAATGTTACAAAAGATTTCTATTTCAAGTAAGTGCTGTTATTTTGAACTTTCTATTTATCAGAGAATCCTGAAAAAAGATGTATCACGCTTTCCATAAAAATATTAAGCAGCACAACTGTTTTTAAAATTGGTAATAATAAGAAATGTTGCTTATGCATCATATGAGGGCATACTATACATTCAGCTCATTTTCTCAGCTAAGTGCCATTACCCATAATCCACCATAAGCAAGGGAGAGTGCCTGTCCTCATGGTCCTTTGAGTCCCTCTCACCCTGCTTTACCACCAACCACCATCCACTCACCGGCCGCAGCCACCCCACCCTCTGCGGCAGCAGGAGTAGGCCAAATGAGGCTAAGAACAGATTGAAAAAAAGGAGGAAAAGGAAAATAAGAAGAAAATCGGTTTTAAAAAAATGCAAACATTGATTCACAGATGACAAATGAATTATCCTGTCCTCTCATTTGATATCAAAAGTTCAGTATGTGCTAAACAAACACAACTTTAAGTGAAACTTAAGACACTGCTTATTCTTTACACTTCAAACTACATTTATTTATTTGTTTGTTTGTTTGTTTGTATTTTTTAACTAATTTGTGTAATAAAGGGTTAAACTTGTGTGGTCACATATAAACAAAGGTTAAATTATAGCAAAATTAAGGTCAAATGAACTAATTTCAAAAGAATGATTTATTAAACTGGGAGAAAACATGACAATTAGGAAATATCGCTCTATACCCAGTGGGGTCTTAATCACTGGAAATGATTATTGAAAATTAAAAACTAAAATCTGATTATATATGTAGGCTAAATATATGATTAAGCAATATATATATATATATATATATATATATATATATATATATATATAAAGAAATGTTTCTTAAGCATCAAATCAGCATATTAGAATGATTTCTGAAGGATCATGTGACACTGAAGACTGATGCTGAAAATTCAGGTTTGCCATCGCAGGAATAAATTATTCAAACAGAAAACAATTATTTTACATTGAAATGCTATTTCACAATATTTTTGTTTTACTATATTTTTTGATCAAATCCATTTCTTTGCATTTCTTTGTTCAAAAACTTAAAACCATATGGAACTCAAACCTCTGAACAGTGTCTTTATGCAAAGTTATACATATTTTACCAGTTTATGTTTCCTGGAAATCAAACCCATGACCTTAGTGGTGTCAGCTGCATTTTTCAAATGAAATAATCCTGTTCGCTTCTCAGGGGTCACAGTAACCTCATATTTTAGAGGCACAAACTGGAAGCGAACAAAGTATTGGTGTGGCTTTAAATTTTGCAACACAAGATCAGATGAGCTAAAGATGTAGAAACAGATGTAGATTCAAATAACACGTGTACACTTTCGCCATATTAAAAATTTGGAAATGCTGAAATTAATTCGACCCAACTGTCCTCAATGGAAGGAGAGGAGGGGTTTAGCTTTAACTGGCAGAGGACTTTTCTGAACGTGATAGGGAGAAATCATAAGAGTATTATAAAAGAACAATGAAAACAAAATCTGCCTTTGATTTGAATAATAGTTGCGATATTAAATCGGACGAAGGGATTATTAAAAGTGGAGAGACTATTGTCCTTTTTTATGTCCATCTTAAAAATAATCACATATGTTATGAGGCATATGGTTCATATCTGGGTGGAGGGGAAAGGAAAGAGCAATCTTGCACGTGGATTACCAACTTATATTTCCAAGTATCTTTTCTCACAATGATGATTATAGTTCAACATTATAATTCAACATCCACCATGTTAATGACAGAAAGAAAACTGTCTTTAACTGTTAGGTCACAATGTAAGTATTTAATTCTCATGTGGAGGGGTTAAGAAATATATTTTCACATTTATATTTATATAAAGAGATAATATATTTTCTAAATAATTATATAAAATCACCTGTCTGAGGGTTGCAAGATACAAGAAATCTTATGGAATTAAAAGAAAATACACATTAACTCCATTAATTAGGGAAACATGGCGCTTGATGAAGTGCCCTAAACCCTGTGGCGTTTGGTGCTGAGTGGCAGATGTCATGTGTAACATTCAATAACTAACCTTGAGGAGTGGGACAGCCTTGCAAGTTCCTAGCCCTTTTCAGAACATCTCCCAATCTGGCTCCAATCTGTCACAGGGATGCAGAAGTGGAGCTCCATGAGTGCGCAGGCTTCCATTTCCCCAAGGCCATCCCATCCGCCTCATTCTCATACTGTAAGCCCTAAAGACTATATTAAAAAAGATATAAAAGCATCTTTTCTTCAAGAATGACAAGATAACTACTACTGCCTTTGGATTAAGGGCCTCAAAATTCACTTAAGGTGCCTTTTAAGAACAAATATATGAAAAACAATGGATATATTATATGGAAATTAACAATGAATATAAAAGGAAGAGGCTTGGAGTGATGACAGTTTTAAAATAAAAAATATCTGAATAGTAAATACGGCATTAAACTAACATCTGACCATAATAAATAGTGTGTTGCAAGTGAATTCTTGCATTTAAACCAACCACAACCCATATGTATGAGGGCATACTATACATTCAGCTCATTTTCTCAGCTAAGTGCCATTACCCATAATCCACCATAAGCAAGGGAGAGTGCCTGTCCTCATGGTCCTTATATATATATATATATATATATATATATATATATATATATATAATATATGTCGTCACAAATATGTCAGTCAATTAAAATATTTAATCACGATTAATCACAATTCTCAGAGTTAATCGTAAAGAATGTGCTTCTGGGGTGAATTGTATTCGTCTCTTAAAAACTGAAAAGTATTTTATTACCGTTAAGATGTCCTTCATCCGTAACGCAATCACTGACCGAAATCGCTGTTGTTTAAATATGGTGCGTTATGTTTATATGTCACTCACTACAATGAACGTCATGAACCCAAAAACATCGATAGAGTTCCGCCAACCAGCGTTTACATGAAGCAGAATAAAATTAAGTTAATGTAAAACTTGTTAATCGCGTTAAACGCGGAAAATAGGCTACGGGCAAAACCTTTAGAATTAATCGGGTGTCAACGCGCCATTTTTCCACAGCTCAAAATATGAAGTAAAGAAGAATCAGAAGACTGTTTGGAGAATAAATCTGGTTCCTCCTCATGTTTCCAGGGAGGCAGCACTAGTTGTGGCACTGGTGAAGACGCATGTCTATAGTGCGGCCTGCAGGGTTGGCAAGAGGATGCAGTGGGGCATGCAGATATGGCAGCGTTAGAGACCCGTCTGTCTCCCTCCCTGGGGCAAGACAGGCAATTTGTGGCAAATTTTGCACATATGCTCGATGACAGGCAGCCGGCGTCCTCTGCAGCTGCCAGCATAGAGAGATGGTGATCAGGCAATTTATGATTTTTTTTTCTTGAAGGACATTCTGTTGTGGTTATAATTTTGCTAATATGACATGGGCCGTGGAAGATATGGCTTCAAAACAGGAGAAACTTAAATACTCACACTGGGTATAGTGATTTGTATGACATACTACAGTTAAAAAAAACTACAGTTAAAAAAAATGTTTTTTTTTTTTTTTTTTAGGAAGGATGCATTAAATTGATCCTAAGTGAAAGTAACATTGTAACTAAAAAATGCTGTTTTTTATTAATCAAACTTTCTGGTCATCAAAGAATAATGAGAAAAATGTTTCACAGTTTCCACAAAAATATTAAGCGGCACAACTGTTTTCAAAATTGATAATAACAAATGTTTCTTGAAGACCAAATCAGCATATAAATATGATTTCTGAAGATTTTAGACTGCTGAAAGATTGGCCATCACATTTTAAATGTTTAAATTTGATTTGAAGGTATATTTAAATAGAATGGTTATTTTAAATTGTAATAATATTTCACAGTAGTTTTATTTTGGTGAGCATAAGAGACTTCTTTCAGAAACATGAAAAAAAAAAAATCTTACAGACCCCAAACTTTTGAAGGCTACAATAGTACCATAAAGTATTGCATTGTATTAATATCTATGCATTGATAATAACTTACTTTTGTGAAACATTTTTCTTGAAATGTGTGCTTGTATCTTGCTCTAATAATTTAAAGTACAAGAATGCATCAGTGATCTATAATGTATATCCATTTTGTTCAAAAGAATACTTGAATCTGAAGTCACCATGGAAATCATTTTTGATATTTTTGTACAGTTAAACATATAACAAGCATTATCATTTGATAGACTAAAGGCCTGTACTTCAGCAGATTCTATCACGGCGGCACTCATTAGAAATGTCAGCAATATTTAAATATCATTTCATGACGATGATAAAGAGTATCTTATTGATGGAATATCACTTAGTTTTACGGCTTATCTCATTGCAGGCCAGAAATCCAAGTTAACACGGATTAAATTGTCAAAGGAAAGACATCAGGAGGCAGACATCTCTATGAGTTAATCTTCTCACCCACTAATGAGTCTTCTACTGGATTGCTTAAATTAAAAGCAAATCTGAAGAGTGATTTGGCATGCTTGCTGAGAGCCTGTCCCACTACATAACGCATGAAGTGATTTGATTTTGCTCTCATTACTGTAATAATGCCCTGTTAGGACAAAACAATGAAATGACCAGGTTATCCGGATATTAAACAGTTCCTGTTCGGAGCTCCGTCAACAGGGTGGCAAAGCCAGCTGAACAAAAGAATGAAGACTTTGGGAGAGGGCTGTAAGATTTAGGGCTTGAGTACTACTTGAGCTGTTTGATATAATTTATTATTTACTGACTTGACGTTCCACTGCTGTAAATGTCAGCTGAACTGTACAATGTCTTTAACAAGCTCTGAATGCTATTTCTCTCAAAACATGATTGGAACAGCTTTTCTAGTAAAAGCTCCTCTCCTGTCGCTTTTTAATATTGAATAAACACTATAACACAGTGACAGGCTTATGTTAAGGGCTCTTTACAATGAGAAAGCAGAAATATGTTTTTGTTATACTTCTGATTAAAATTGAGATCATATGATTGCTGCTTTAGCGCTGATCTTTGCTCTGCCGGCTGGCTTCCTGATGCATGCGAAGGGGATTTTACACAGTGACAGTAATCATCCTCTTTATCACTGACTGTCCTTTCATTTTAGAACAAAGAACAGCTAATCCTCATAAATGTTATTGCTAATACCAAAGCATTGTTTTTTTCTTGTTGTAAAGCATGAAATTAGTAGGTAAAGGAGATGTTAAAGTGTGGACATACCATCAAATCTCTTGCTAATACCAAAACATTATTTTCTTTCTTGTTGAAAGGCAGATATGTTAAAGTGGACAGTCCATTAAATCCGTTTTATAAATACCAGATTGTCCCTGAAATGAGTGTTATGCACTGATGCACTGCTATTTAAAAGTTTTAAAAAGAATAAGACCATGATATTTTAGCAGCTCCATTTATTTCTACGTATTTTTAGAATGAAAATCCCAAAATTAGAATTGCTATTAAAGTGCCTATACAGTATGTGCAGTTTATACATGCTGACTCAAAAGAAATGAGGGATATTACCATAATTTTTAATGGCAGAAGGGTTTAACAAACTGGGTGTGTAAAATATTGATTCATTATGGAAAACCCATGATAAATGAATTTCTGATTTATTGCAATATATCAAAATCATATTTAATCATAAATGAAACTGTAACTCAATTGCAAATACATAAGAATACTGTTATTGTTTGATTATTGGTTGGTTAGTGTGAGCTGCATTATAAGATCTGTTGCGCATAATGTGCAGAGGTTAGAGGTGACTTTATCACTGACTTTAGTCTATTCTTCATGTGTGTTTCCTCAGCATTATCACATGCTAAACTTCACGCACATCTCTGTGTTTAGGCTTTTTGGTAGTATAGGACAGATAATGTGCATTATTTTATTTGACTTATTTATTTATTTCTGCTCTAGTCTTGTCCAAATGAACTAAAGTGATGGTGAGAGAGTCAGAGAGGATTTGCTTTTAGTTGAGATTCTCCCTGTTTTTGTGATTTACGGAACATTTCCTTCAGATTAGCCAGCCCACGCAGAGCACATTAACTAAAGTAAATTTATTAAAATTATTCCATTATTATTATTATAATTTCCCTTGTCTGCTCTCAGAAAAACATTATATAATGAATCAAAAAAGGCATTAGCTCCTTTATCCTTTTATATTCTGTCTATAAAAGGTAGTATGTTGGTGGATGAGAATTGGATTTGAACAGGCTAATGCCATCCATAACAAATGAGACTCTGGATGAGGTTTTAACGTGCAGCAGAGCATCATGGGAAATCTCAGGGCTGTTACCTTCACTGAGGACAAATTCTCAAAAACCATATCATGGTACATTTCAAAAATAATTATTTGATAGTTTTTTAGTTTACTTTTCTGAAGTTTTACCAACATGCAACTTTCAAGAACTCTTTCAGAAGTGAATGCATCTTTATGAAGCTTTTAAGATTTTTTTTTTTTCAAGCTGAAGCGTACGAAAAGTAAGGTTGGATAAATGTGTGGTTTTTAATAGTCATGAACTATTAATGAACTAGTTCACCTTATTATTCTGTGAGATATTTTGTTGCAATGAAGATAATTTTTGAATGTTGTAAGTCTTATTTGACTCTTAGTTCATAATTAATAATTAAAGGAGCCCGAATGATCTCATATAAGGTTACGTCAACCTTTTTATGTAAGTAATGGTGGCTAAAACCTTGCTTTCAGAATGGGTTCTAGTTAAAAATCTCTCAGCATTTTTAAAAACAAAGGATTTAGAGCAGGATTTTATTCACAATAAGTATATTAGAATAACTGTTAATCGATGACTCCTATTACATCTCTTAAATCTTCAGTTGGATTACAAGAACATCTGGACAGCGAGAAATGTCTTCAATTTATCCTCAAATTATTGTATATATGTAGTCCACGCAGGACATATATACAGTATGATTAAATGTGACCATACAAGGAGGTTTGTTTCTGTTCAGTATGTGATGGTACAGTTTGGGTGTAATTGCTTTTGCGTCAATAGTCTCTGCTCATTCTGTTACAACAGTGATAGATGGTTTCTTAAGAGCCCAAAATGAAAGTATTTGAAAAGACAAAAAAAAAAAAACATGACCTAATCCCATTGGATTATTTACGCTGCCTTCTACACGATTAAACTACAAAAATGAAATTAAAATGTGTGTTCAATAGGATTTTCAGGGAATTTCCTGCAATTGTGCTTGGAAAAAAAAACACTGATAATAAGGAACAATAACTAATTCCGTTACAGTAGATCTAATGTTATTTTGCATGCTCTGGGGTCTTGTATTTTTAGATTAACAGAGCAAGATTAAATTATTTCATTCTAGGAAGATTTTAGATTTCTTATTTTTTGTGTTTACATTAGACCTGAAAAAAGTAATCTATGCTATTACAAAACAGAACAGTCTAATAAAGAAATCCATTTAAAAGGCTTGTGTGTAAATAGCAGATTTATGTACGTGTTTTGAATGCCACTGAATTAAGAGAAAAATAAGTTTGCATAGGATAACACTGATAATAAGGAACAATAACTAATTCCGTTACAGTAGATCTAATGTTATTTTGCATGCTCTGGGGTCTTGTATTTTTAGATTAACAGAGCAAGATTAAATTATTTCATTCTAGGAAGATTTTAGATTTCTTATTTTTTGTGTTTACATTAGACCTGAAAAAAGTAATCTATGCTATTACAAAACAGAACAGTCTAATAAAGAAATCCATTTAAAAGGCTTGTGTGTAAATAGCAGATTAACGTTATAATGTTTTGAATGCCACTGAATTAAGAGAAAAATAAGTTTGCATAGGATAAATATTCAAATGTGCTATTTAAATATGCAACATGCACATATAAGGAAATCAATTCAAATATGATTTAAATTTATTTAACAAATTTAGATTGGCACTTGTTTTACTTGTTTTAAAAAATACAAGGCAGGTTAATAGGGCAGGGTGTTTGGGATATATCAGTGATTGTGTATTTCAACCCATTTTACATCAGCTGAGTCCAAGTGACTGGATTAGTGGTCTTACTATAGAGCAGGGATCCTCAAATCTGGCCCACGACATCCACTTTCCTGCAGAGTTTAGCTCTAACCCTAATCAAACACACCTGAGCAAGCTAATCAATGTCTTCAGGATCATTAGAAAATCACAGGTAGGTGAGTTTAATCAGGGTTGGAGCTAAACTCTGCAGCGCATTGGCCCTCCAGGGCTAGATTTGAGGAAACCTGCATAGAGCGTGGCTCTTAATAATGTGATGTAATTGCTATGAATTTGCTTTAAATGGTTATGCAGACCACATAACTAATGGTTTAATCATCATTGTTAAAATGTGAAGGGGAGATTAAGGGACCATTAAACATTAAATTGCTAAAAGCTATTAAGAGCTTACATGCACTGTAAAAAAAAATCATTTTAATTGTGAAAGATTATAAAAAATGCTATAAAAACAGTAAAAACCTATCCATTGGTTAATGGTAATTTTCCTTATATATGTAATACTGTAATAAATGTAACCTTACATGTTAAATGTACAATTTATGGAAGTGAAAATGAACAAGTCATCTTATAATTTACACTGGAAAAATGTAAACTGACATTCCTAGAGTTCTCTGCATGCGTGACAGCTCACATTTGATGCTATTTTGTTTCAATAATTGTTTCTTAATAGTTTTTGTTATTAGTTATGTACATTAGGGTTTTAACTCTTTAATGTGTATTGCTTTATTTCAGTGTCATGTGTGTTACCATGGTATTTTGTGTATGTTTCACCTCAGCTTGTGGCTTGTGATGAGCTTTAATCCTTCATATAGCTTTCTATTTAAAGGAATAGCTCACCCAAAAATGAAAAAAATTTCCCAATGGATCTGCTGCAGATTTACTGGTTTATTTATTTATTTATTTATTTATTCAGTTTTAAAATGTAAAATTTACAGGTTGTTTTGTAAACATGTTTAAATTTTTCTGTTGTTTTATACGTTTTTTTTTTTTTTGTAAAAACTGTATGTTTATACATGTGTTAAATTCCAAAACTCTGATGCTATATTGAAGAGTTCAAACATACACAGTTATTGGAAAAGAAATTACCCGAAAAGACTTGTGGTGGAGAACATGTACATTGGCTCTTCAGCTAAATGAAGAAAATGAACAGCAGAAGTTTTATGAAAACACCTTTTATCACTAATAATTGCACCACTGTTTGTTGATCTTCCATCCCTTTTTTTCTCTCTCTCAGTTCTTTAGAATCCACATGCAGTATGCAAACTGCCACTCAGCCCATTATTGGTGAGTAAAAAGACAGAGATCAGGTCATTTATTCAGTGCTGAGGGGGGCAAGGAGGAGGCGTCGTGCTTTCTGCTGCAACTGTTGAGGTACGTCTGTAATGCTTAAGATATAATGGGGGAAGTCATGTATGCATCGCTCTTTGAGGGGGGGCGGTCAGAGTGCAACAGTTTGGAGGGATGGCCATCGTCCCCTTCCCCCTCAAAGCAGTCCGCCCACACTGATTTTTGATAAGTGAGAACGGTCTTATATTAGGCGGGCCATTGCCCCTCACCCCTGTAGGACCTTGTGTCCTAGATAGATGCGCTCACACACATACATGCACGTAAAATGAGAGCATATGGTCCTTTCAAGCTCGCACTGTGCTCGCAGACACACTCAATAGGAAGTGTCAAATGAATATCATCAAAACCATCTCCATCCCCCTCATTATGGGTCACTCATTGGCTGAAATTTGCGCTCAGATGGGGGCGTCACATCATGTTGAATGAGAAAGTGTAGGAGGGAACCACAAATTGGCCCATATAGCAGGCCTAATGATGGTTAATTAAGGTAATGAATGGAGATGCGCCACAGGTCATGTAGCTGCCACAGCCTGGTAAACTTTAACAAAACTCATAGGGCCATGGTAGAGAGACCAGCTGGTGCCATATTGACAACAGCACAATGAAAGTATAATTGGCTCTCTGGGTCTCATGGTTAAGAGGGAAGCATTAAATAATGGAAATGGTGCTTGAAAATGGCAACTTTAAAGCATTTGTGCAGAACCTGTTGCTATAACAAGCATATAATCTTCCTAAAATCATATTTAAGCAATCATAAAAACAATAGGTGTACTGCTCAAAACTAAGACAAACATATTCAGACTAATTCCACTGCTTTTATATTTTGTTTTCTATAGTGAAATTTATAAATTTTGTGGCTTAAGTGACCAAATGCTTGTATGGGCCACGTCTTAACTCGATTCAGATTAAATCTGCTCAAATAAAATGAATCAGCAGATTCAAATTATAAGCAAAACAATTATATGTGAGTGGAATTTTTTGGGATACTGCAATTCAGAGCCAATTAGGCTACTTTCCTTGGGATTTAATTTTAGTGAATTACTTTTCTCAACCAAAACTAAGGGACTCAAATGGGAATAATAAAGGGGGAAAGTATCAGTGAACGAATTATTTTACAATCTAAACTTAAAAAATGAATTAATAGCATTAATCATGTTAGTTTTTGGCGTGTCTTCATTAATATAGCTATAAAACAGCAAACTAACAAAAGCATTTAAGCCGATTTATCATAAACTACAATTATGAGTCTGTCTACCGAAAATAGTTGAACGTAACAAAATTATACAAGAGTAATCTGTATTGTCTTTTCAAACACATATCGCTCATATGACATTGCTGCCAGTTACGCTGCCGGGTGTGTGAGGGCGCGCCTGTGCAGCGTGTATTCGCTCCACGTCATCTCCACGCTGGACGTTACTGACGTAATCAAAACGAGACAAGAAGAGTTTTAATAATATTTCAAAAGGAATATTAAAATCTCATCATGGGTATTCATCGACACTGAAAACACGACTTGCACTCGAAGGAGTATGATCTTGCTACAGAGAGCTAGGTATAACGGTCTTAAATATATTTACTACATTGTTGACTCATAATACTGAGATTGATATCCACTCTCACACTATTCTTGAGAAATTAGACAAAATTGAATTTTAATAAAGTAAAAGTAAAGTATAAAGTTGTTATTTTGGATGAATATGCTCACCATATCTGTTTAGGGGCATCTCTGGTATTTTCTTATACAGTGTGTGTATAAGAATAACCTGGACAGATACTAAATTAATGTGTCAAATATTCATTATAAATATTGGCAAATCAAGAATTCGCTTATATGTATAACTTACATAACTATCTATTGAACTGTCGTCACAGTCAGAAAATCAGTTCTGACAAATTAACCGTATTTTTCATATAACGCATACATTAAATAGAGCAGCTGTTTGTTTTTCAGGTGTTGCTAGGTACTAGTAGGAACGGTTTAAAAATAACGAAACTTTCTACATATCCCAAAACAATTATTTACAATTTGTGTGATGAAGATGACATATCATAGTTGTGGCAGAATATAAGTTATATTTGTTATATTTGAATTTTTCATGAATTGAGTTATAACCGGTATGTAAATATGTCTACATGTAATTGTCTGTTAGTTGTAAGTCAGCTGGGTGAGTGATATTTCATACTTGTTTGTCTTATAGCAAATAAAAACTCATTGTTTTTTTGTTTTGTTTCTTTGGTTCTGGAGGTAGTGGAGAGAGCTGAGAAGCCTGCTGCATTTGCAAATTGACTCCACATCATGTACCTCTGGCTGCCATTATGAGGTTCCCAAAGCTAGCTTTCGTCTTTATGTTTGTGGGCTGCCTGGTGGTCTACCTCACCTACGTCAAACACTATTATGATGACTCCAAACCACCAGTATCTGACCAGCTGCCCCAGCATAGGATGGACACCCATAAACAGTTGACCTCAGCTCAGGTGGTCAGTGAAAATTTCCAGTATGGTATTATGTTTGATGCTGGAAGCACTGGAACCCGGATTCACATCTTCAAATTTCAGATCGAGCCAAATGGTATGTTAAAATTTAAGAGGTTTAGTTTTAGTTAAGTTTTTATTTAAACTTATTTCATATATACAGCTTAATTTCTATAATTTTTTTCATCTAATATTTATTTATTTATTTATTCAGTTTTAAAATGTAAAATTTACAGGTTGTTTTGTAAACATGTTTAAATTTTTCTGTTGTTTTATACTTTTTTTTTTTTTTGTAAAAACTGTATGTTTATACATGTGTTAAATTCCAAAACTCTGATGCTATATTGAAGAGTTCAAACATACACAGTTATTGGAAAAGAAATTACCCGAAAAGACTTGTGGTGGAGAACATGTACATTGGCTCTTCAGCTAAATGAAGAAAATGAACAGCAGAAGTTTTATGAAAACACCTTTTATCACTAATAATTGCACCACTGTTTGTTGATCTTCCATCCCTTTTTTTCTCTCTCTCAGTTCTTTAGAATCCACATGCAGTATGCAAACTGCCACTCAGCCCATTATTGGTGAGTAAAAAGACAGAGATCAGGTCATTTATTCAGTGCTGAGGGGGGCAAGGAGGAGGCGTCGTGCTTTCTGCTGCAACTGTTGAGGTACGTCTGTAATGCTTAAGATATAATGGGGGAAGTCATGTATGCATCGCTCTTTGAGGGGGGGCGGTCAGAGTGCAACAGTTTGGAGGGATGGCCATCGTCCCCTTCCCCCTCAAAGCAGTCCGCCCACACTGATTTTTGATAAGTGAGAACGGTCTTATATTAGGCGGGCCATTGCCCCTCACCCCTGTAGGACCTTGTGTCCTAGATAGATGCGCTCACACACATACATGCACGTAAAATGAGAGCATATGGTCCTTTCAAGCTCGCACTGTGCTCGCAGACACACTCAATAGGAAGTGTCAAATGAATATCATCAAAACCATCTCCATCCCCCTCATTATGGGTCACTCATTGGCTGAAATTTGCGCTCAGATGGGGGCGTCACATCATGTTGAATGAGAAAGTGTAGGAGGGAACCACAAATTGGCCCATATAGCAGGCCTAATGATGGTTAATTAAGGTAATGAATGGAGATGCGCCACAGGTCATGTAGCTGCCACAGCCTGGTAAACTTTAACAAAACTCATAGGGCCATGGTAGAGAGACCAGCTGGTGCCATATTGACAACAGCACAATGAAAGTATAATTGGCTCTCTGGGTCTCATGGTTAAGAGGGAAGCATTAAATAATGGAAATGGTGCTTGAAAATGGCAACTTTAAAGCATTTGTGCAGAACCTGTTGCTATAACAAGCATATAATCTTCCTAAAATCATATTTAAGCAATCATAAAAACAATAGGTGTACTGCTCAAAACTAAGACAAACATATTCAGACTAATTCCACTGCTTTTATATTTTGTTTTCTATAGTGAAATTTATAAATTTTGTGGCTTAAGTGACCAAATGCTTGTATGGGCCACGTCTTAACTCGATTCAGATTAAATCTGCTCAAATAAAATGAATCAGCAGATTCAAATTATAAGCAAAACAATTATATGTGAGTGGAATTTTTTGGGATACTGCAATTCAGAGCCAATTAGGCTACTTTCCTTGGGATTTAATTTTAGTGAATTACTTTTCTCAACCAAAACTAAGGGACTCAAATGGGAATAATAAAGGGGGAAAGTATCAGTGAACGAATTATTTTACAATCTAAACTTAAAAAATGAATTAATAGCATTAATCATGTTAGTTTTTGGCGTGTCTTCATTAATATAGCTATAAAACAGCAAACTAACAAAAGCATTTAAGCCGATTTATCATAAACTACAATTATGAGTCTGTCTACCGAAAATAGTTGAACGTAACAAAATTATACAAGAGTAATCTGTATTGTCTTTTCAAACACATATCGCTCATATGACATTGCTGCCAGTTACGCTGCCGGGTGTGTGAGGGCGCGCCTGTGCAGCGTGTATTCGCTCCACGTCATCTCCACGCTGGACGTTACTGACGTAATCAAAACGAGACAAGAAGAGTTTTAATAATATTTCAAAAGGAATATTAAAATCTCATCATGGGTATTCATCGACACTGAAAACACGACTTGCACTCGAAGGAGTATGATCTTGCTACAGAGAGCTAGGTATAACGGTCTTAAATATATTTACTACATTGTTGACTCATAATACTGAGATTGATATCCACTCTCACACTATTCTTGAGAAATTAGACAAAATTGAATTTTAATAAAGTAAAAGTAAAGTATAAAGTTGTTATTTTGGATGAATATGCTCACCATATCTGTTTAGGGGCATCTCTGGTATTTTCTTATACAGTGTGTGTATAAGAATAACCTGGACAGATACTAAATTAATGTGTCAAATATTCATTATAAATATTGGCAAATCAAGAATTCGCTTATATGTATAACTTACATAACTCTATCTATTGAACTGCTAAACTTAAAAAATGAATTAATAGCATTAATCATGTTAGTTTTTGGCGTGTCTTCATTAATATAGCTATAAAACAGCAAACTAACAAAAGCATTTAAGCCGATTTATCATAAACTACAATTATGAGTCTGTCTACCGAAAATAGTTGAACGTAACAAAATTATACAAGAGTAATCTGTATTGTCTTTTCAAACACATATCGCTCATATGACATTGCTGCCAGTTACGCTGCCGGGTGTGTGAGGGCGCGCCTGTGCAGCGTGTATTCGCTCCACGTCATCTCCACGCTGGACGTTACTGACGTAATCAAAACGAGACAAGAAGAGTTTTAATAATATTTCAAAAGGAATATTAAAATCTCATCATGGGTATTCATCGACACTGAAAACACGACTTGCACTCGAAGGAGTATGATCTTGCTACAGAGAGCTAGGTATAACGGTCTTAAATATATTTACTACATTGTTGACTCATAATACTGAGATTGATATCCACTCTCACACTATTCTTGAGAAATTAGACAAAATTGAATTTTAATAAAGTAAAAGTAAAGTATAAAGTTGTTATTTTGGATGAATATGCTCACCATATCTGTTTAGGGGCATCTCTGGTATTTTCTTATACAGTGTGTGTATAAGAATAACCTGGACAGATACTAAATTAATGTGTCAAATATTAATTATAAATATTGGCAAATCAAGAATTCGCTTATATGTATAACTTACATAACTATCTATTGAACTGTCGTCACAGTCAGAAAATCAGTTCTGACAAATTAACCGTATTTTTCATATAACGCATACATTAAATAGAGCAGCTGTTTGTTTTTCAGGTGTTGCTAGGTACTAGTAGGAACGGTTTAAAAATAACGAAACTTTCTACATATCCCAAAACAATTATTTACAATTTGTGTGATGAAGATGACATATCATAGTTGTGGCAGAATATAAGTTATATTTGTTATATTTGAATTTTTCATGAATTGAGTTATAACCGGTATGTAAATATGTCTACATGTAATTGTCTGTTAGTTGTAAGTCAGCTGGGTGAGTGATATTTCATACTTGTTTGTCTTATAGCAAATAAAAACTCATTGTTTTTTTGTTTTGTTTCTTTGGTTCTGGAGGTAGTGGAGAGAGCTGAGAAGCCTGCTGCATTTGCAAATTGACTCCACATCATGTACCTCTGGCTGCCATTATGAGGTTCCCAAAGCTAGCTTTCGTCTTTATGTTTGTGGGCTGCCTGGTGGTCTACCTCACCTACGTCAAACACTATTATGATGACTCCAAACCACCAGTATCTGACCAGCTGCCCCAGCATAGGATGGACACCCATAAACAGTTGACCTCAGCTCAGGTGGTCAGTGAAAATTTCCAGTATGGTATTATGTTTGATGCTGGAAGCACTGGAACCCGGATTCACATCTTCAAATTTCAGATCGAGCCAAATGGTATGTTAAAATTTAAGAGGTATTTGAGTTCACTTGTCCATTTCAGTCCACTTAGAGAAACACTGCCAAATTTTCAGCCTGTTCCACATAACAAAAGCTTTTTCATAACAATTACTACAGAATTTTCTTCTGAAAATGTAGTCTGGTAACTTTAAATATGGATAACAACAAACTAGCAAGCAGTGTTATTATTATTAACTAAAACTTAAAAAAAAAAATGTTTTTGTTAATTGATACAAAGCTGAATTCAAATAAAATGTAAATGTTAGATAAAAAAGTAAAATGACTAAAACTGAAATAAAAATAAAGCTAAATTGAAATGTTAAAAAAAAGAGCACAGGCACAAAAAATACTTTAATAGTTTATAAATAATAATAAAATAGCACTAAATATATTTCCCACCAAAATACATAGTTACTAAAGTCATTGGTAAATGGTAAAATTAATTGAAAAAATTAACTGATAATGATTTTATAGTAGTATCAATAAATATAGCTATGGTATTTTGGAGGAAATTATGGTTATGGTGGTTAATGTTTGTATTGGCTGGTTAGATCAATTTAACTATTTATATAAAACAAACTGTGGTATTTGAAAACTAGTAGCCAAAATGTATTTTGACAGTTGTGGCTGTTATAGAAATACCATAATGCTTACTCACCTAATTATTTATTAAGTTACCTGACTGCCGATTACCATAGTGTTACTATAGTAAAAAACCATGTATATGTTGACTGTGTGGGCATTATCCACAGATATTAGGTTTCCTGCCTAGCACAGCACTGATCGTCTAATGGCTTAGTTATCGCATCCCAATTCAGGGCTAAATCAGTTAAGTGCTGCTTTAGCCTTTATTGTTAAACCTATGATTGTCATATTATAATGGACAGCAAGTAGTCTATGCTATTAGGCACACTCTCTCATGCACACTCATGCCTGTTCACATCCTAGCTAAGCCTCATGGGTCAAAGGTCACATTGGAGAGTATGGTTGGGTTTTTATCAGAGGCTGAAACATTTGTTTATGTTCTTTATTATGCAAAGGTTGATATGATAACAAGCCATGTGGAACCCTAATACTGCAGTTAATGTTACACATATACAGTACATTTATGAATATCTTTTTATATATACACTACAAAAGTGTCAAAAGTTTGTTTTTAAAATCTTTGTGTGTTAACAGAAGCTCCTACATTAGCCCATGAGACATTTAGAGCTATAAAACCTGGACTGTCTGCATATGCTGATGACCCAGAAAAGGTAACCAGTAAAATGTGTTCAAGTTTTATAATTGTAAACCCATCACAAATGCCTCAGGGTTGTGATAGTATCTTTTTTTGTCTGCAGTTTAATGATTACAGTAATGTTGTTTTACAGAGTAAGGAAGGACTGTTGGAATTGTTAAATGTTGCTAAAGACACTGTTCCTGAGACATTATGGAGTTCTTCCCCGCTCATGCTCAGAGCCACGGCAGGGCTCAGACTGCTGCCCGGTGAGAAGGCCACAATCCTGCTGGACAAGGTCAAAGAACCATCAGTCGCCAAGTGAACATTCACTATATAGTTTTAATACTACAAATACTACAACACAATTTTGGGAGGTTTTAAATGACACTGTAACATTAGAAATGCTGTGATGCACAGTTCCAAAGCAACATTAATTTGTCAAGGGTGGAGTAAAATCTATTGTTTTATTTATTTTTTAATTCAGTAAGGATTATAGAAGTGTGTTAAAGGTTATGGAGATGAGAGCTATGTCTTCAGGCATTTCATGTTTAGCCTGTCCTCTTAGTATTTCCTAATTATGTCACAGTTTTCAGTATCTGTAACATGTCATGCCATTTTAAATCTCTTTGCTGCAGGTGAGGGAGGTGTTTAGCGAATGCTTGTTCCTGTATAGACCAGACAGTGTGTCAATCATGGATGGCACAGATGAAGGTACTGTGTCAATGACTTCTTTGCCATACTGTAAGATAATAATGTCAGGTTCGTAATAAAAAGAGTACTTGTTTTGAAATTGTAATAGATTGTAATGCAACTTTTAAGCATTGTGTAACCTTGCTGTAGGTTACAGATATCCATGGTGACTTTTTAGCATGTAATGCATTTAACAACAGCGCTTTTGATTACTGTATTTTGACAGTCAGATTATTTGAATAATTAATATTAAAATATTTTTCAGAATAATAATAACACTTTCATTTTAAGTCTAATTTGAAAATAAAGACTAAACAACCTTAATAATATATGTTTGTAACATTAATATATCGGCCAAAAAAAAAGACAAAGGTACATAACAAAATAACTAAAACTTAAAATAAACTCAAATTGAAAACTGAATATGAAATATGAAAATAAAAGCTAATTCAGAATGTTTTTTTAACTTTAATATGAATAATACTGTAATAACAATGCGGTAAATATATTTCCCACCAAAATACCATTGTTACTAAAGATGGTAAAATTCCTAAAAAACAAAAAATGAAAAGTAGGGGTACTTTAGGGTTTCTATTCAAGTAGATGATTGTAATGTTGCAGTGTTTTCCTGTGCTGTGATCCATGCAGAAGTCTGTCTGCCATGAATGTGAAACCAGCAGATGTTACTGTACATCTCTAGCTCGTCAAAAGCCTCTGGTCAGAAAGATATAAGTTGTAAATTGAAATTTTCTTCAGTAATAGCTTGAGCTGTGTGTATATTAACGATAGATAATGCGTATATGGAACTTTAATCCAATCCTTTAAAATAGTTCATACAAGTAATAATAAGCCCAGGGGATAATGTCCCGTGTGCACTATAATCTCTGCAAACAGATTAGCACCCATTAATTTGCTATACAGTAAATTCTAGTGTTTAGGAAAAGCCAAGTTGATACTACTTTTTTGTTGATATACAAGTTATTTTTGCTTAATGGGATATTTGAGATTTTGTTGTAAAATTAATGCTTAAACTCTGCAGTTCCATAACCGGATAATCTGAGTCTCATTATCAGTGCGAGTCTAAACTCTCCTGAACGCACAAGCTTACCCAACCAGATTAGTCCATCACAGCAAATCATACAGACTTATTGTTAATGCTGTGCGTAAGTGGTATATGTGAGGGAGACGGCAGGGATGGAGTTTATAGACACTAAGTGAGTTTGGTTATTTCTGTGGGCTAAAGCCCCTTACTTTGTTAAGATGCAACCTACATTCAAAACAAACATTGAGTTTTAGTATAAAGATCCGATGATGCACTCACTCAGAGAGTCTTTGCGATTTGGCTGGACCTTGACTTTGTTAATGCTAAACTCTTTAAATTCACCAGCATATGTTGTACACTACGGTTCAAACATTTTGGACAGATTTTTATTCAGTGAGAATGCATTGTGTTAATCAAAAGTGACAGCGAAGACATAATGTTATGAAAGGTTTCTATTTCAAATAAATGCTTTTATTCATCAAAGAATACTGAAAAATGTGTATCATGGTTTCCACTAAAATATTTGGCAGCACAACTGTTTTCAACATTGCTAATAATAAGAAATTATTCTTTAGCAGCAAATCAGCATGATTTCTGAAGGATCATGTGACACGAAAGACTGGAGTAAAATGGCTACTCATCACAGCAATTTTACAGTGTTTTGAAATAAATTGCACCCTAGGTGAGCATAAGAGACTCTTTCAAAAACATTAAAAAAATCTTACCTTCCCAAATTTGGAATGGTAGTATAGCTTTGAGTTGTTATACTTTAAAGGTCTCATATGATGATCTTTTTCTTTGTTTTTTTATTCCTAAAGGCACACTGATAATGTTGGTCATAAAGTTGGTTTCTGGTCCTTAAAATTAAAGTCTGTTTTTTAAGCTGCTGTGCCTTCAGGTTATTTATGAAAATTGTCCCCATCCTTAAAACACAACCTCTTTGCAAAGCTTTGAGACTTGAGAAAGAGTCTCAAAGATTCAGAAAGATGTGTGCAGACTGAAATGTTTAAGAATCTTGTTAAATAAAAAATGTCTGCTGCTAGTTTCTGAGGTTGGGACATTTCACAGACATGAAAACATTTCAAAAGTTCAAAACAAGATTTAAAAAAATAATATATATATTTTTTTGCAGCTTAGCTTCAGTAGATGTTCTTTTTGGGCTGGGATGACATTTTGTACCATGAAGCTAGTATTTTTTTTATAGTAATTCAATTCAAGTTTATTTGCACAGCGCTTTTCACAATGCAAATCATTGCTAAGCAGCTTTACAGAAAATTAAAGTTTCTACATTATATTTAGTAATAGCTTGTCAGTGGTGACTATCTCAAGTTGATGTCCATATGGCAGAAATGTACGGTTACATTAAAATCTTTTATCTAAAAAGTTCAAGGAAAATTTGACTTCTCAATGATATGACTCAATGGTGGTATGCAGAATTCTTGTACTAAAAATTAATGCACATTTGTATTTACACAGGCATGTCAGCGTGGATTACCATCAACTTTTTATTAGGTAAGCAAATTTTAGTAGTCACGTTATATTTCATGACATCAGCAACAAAACAATGACAGATTAATCTGGACACAAATTTATTTCCCTGCCCGCATGCCATTTTTGTTTTGTTTCTTTACTGTTACTTGAAAATGTTTGGTTTGACCTTAGTATTAGTTAGTTAAAGGTGACATATCATGAAAATCTGACTTTTCCAGGTTTTAAGTGCTATAATCAGGTCCCCGGTGCATCTACCAACCAAGGAAACGTGAAAAAGATTAACCCAGTAACTTTGTTTTGGTAAAGCCTTTTTCTGCAAGCATCTGAAAAAACGAGCGCGTCTGATTTCGCTCCCTTGGTGACGTGGCAAAGGGATCTCATTATAATATTACCGCCCCTTAATCTGTAAGTTTACACCCAAGGCGCCGTCATTTTGATTTAGCAAGCGACAACGGTGTATTAGTTCTAATGCCATGGCGAAAGTTTGAGCAAAACATGCTAACTGTTCTGTCTTTGGGGCCATTCACATATCACGTCTTTTGCACGCTCAAGTTCGTTATTTCAAATGTAGACGCGCGGCAGGCGCACTCATAATGGAAGCAACGCGGTCGCGATGTGGTTGCTTAGCAACGGCAGACGCCTCTGGAGCGCAAGCGCCCGAACGCTTTGGAAAAAAGTAGAAAGTTTTTAGGCGCGACATGTGAACGGCCCCTTTGGCTGCACAGAACACTATTAGGCTACGTCCACACGAAGCCAGAGCTTTCCCTATCCGATCTTTTTTTTCCCCCTCGTCTCAAGAAATATCTGCGTCCACACGAAACCACAAAACCGACACAAAACGATGTAGTATACATGCCAGACCAGTATGTGGCACTGTAATTCTG
>NW_015551147.1:622959-645640 GCF_001515605.1 Sinocyclocheilus anshuiensis | reverse complement strand
AATGTTAGTTAATAAAAAGACAATCGTTCAGTGTTTGTTCATGTTTTTGTTGCTGTTACGTGACGCAGTGACGGTGTCTGACTAGGGGCGAGACGTGGGCTGATGACTTCATCGTTTCAGAAAATATACGGATTCGCTGTCCACACGAAAACGCAAGGGTGGCGTTTTCAGATTTATCCACTCTGGGACCCGGTTTCAAAAAATATCGTTTTCACTCTCCCAAAACGCCGGATCCGTCTGGACGAAACGAAACACAAAATTTATGCTGTCCGTGTGCTTCGGATGTGTGCACTCAGAAAACCGTATATCAACGCATGATTTCGCGATAAACATGATAATCAGAACCAAAACATGTTTTTTTAGCAGGTATGAGCTGTAATGGCACAGCTCTATTTTGGAAAAGGGGGCGGGGAGCAGTAGCTTATTTGCATTTAAAGAGACAGGCCCGAAAAACAGCGTGTTTCTGCTTCCACTCAAAATAGGCATTTTCAAAATGATATACAGTGCTGTGAAAAGGTTTTTGCCCCCTTCTTGTTTTTTTAATTTTTTGCATATTTGTCACACTTAAAAGATTCAGATCATCAAACAAATTGTAATATTACACAAAGATACCATGAATTCTGCACTCTATCAGAAAATCCTGAAGGAGAATGTCCGGCCATCAGTTTGTGACCTCAAGCTCAAGTGCACTTGGGTTATGTAGCAGGACAATGATCCCAAACACACCAGCAAGTCCACCTCTGACTGGCTCAAGAAAAACTAAATTAAGGTTTTGGAGTGGCCAAATCAAAGTCCGGACTTAAATCCGCATTTTTCCCTTAATAAAAGAAATCATCATTTAAAAACTGCATTTTGTATTTACTTGCATTATCTTTGTGTAATATTAAAATTTGTTTGATGATCTGAATCTTTTAAGTGTGACAAATATGCAAAAAAAAAACAAAAACAGGAAGGGGCAAAAACCTTTTCACAGCACTGTAATAAATGATCTGTGGAGTATTTTGAGCTGAAACTTCACAGACACATTCTGGGGACACCAAAGACTTCTATTACATATTGTAAAAATGGGCATAATATGTCTCCTTTAAAGTGCTTTAAAAAAGTCTTTCTACCTCTCACAGGTGTTCTTCATGGTACTGAGACTCCTACAGTAGGCATGCTGGATTTAGGAGGGGGCTCGACCCAGATCACCTTTGCTCTACAGGATGAAGTAAGCCATGTACATGCATGTACTTGACACTCCTAACAAACTACCATGATGGTCTCCCATCCTATGCATTAATCCGCAAATGTCCTGCTAATCCGATAGGCCTGGTAAATAAAGTTTGTTGTACATTGGGCTGAGAAATTCAAGAGATTCTTGGTCTTGAACTAGGTCAGGTCTTGTACAGGGGGATTGAGGACCAATTTATCAAGTCATTACACAGTTTCTCTGAGAGCTTTAGTTCCAAACATGAGCTCAGATGAGAACTGCCCTGCAGATTGCAGTTTAGTTATAGTTGCCGACAGATATTGTGTTAAATAAATAGTATGTACTTAAAACTGCCACAGTAGGCAATTGCTGACTAATGTTGTATTAAATAAGTATACTGGACAAGAAACTTGCAGAAGCAGGCGATGTTGAGATTAATACACATTAGAGTAAAAAAACCTTTGCTTTCTCTTTCTGTAATCCCTCCTAGCTTTTACTAATCTGAACAATGTCTGAATTACAAGCACTTCCTTTGTTTATTTTCCTCTTTATGATGAATCACTTGTTGTATTCCTCAATTGTAAGTCGCTTTGGATAAAAGCGTCAGATAAATGAATAAACTTAATATTTGTCATTCTACCAAATTCCCACTTAAAGGGTTAGTTCACACAAACATGAAAATTCTATCATTAATTACTCACCCTCATGTCGTTCCAAACCTGTAAAACCTTCGTTTATCTTTGGAACACAAATTAAGATATTTTTGATGAAATCCGAGAGCTCTCTGAGCCTCCATAGACAGTAAGGGTCCTACCGCGTTTAAGGTCCAGAAAGGTACCAAGAACGTTGACAAAATGGTCCATGAGACATCAGTGGTTCAACCGTAATTTTATTAGGCTACGAGAATACTTTTTTTGTGCAAAAACCCCCCAAAAATAACGACTTTATTCCTCTGATCGTAAACAAGGCTTCTGCGTCAGCAGCACCACACACATGCTTCCTGGTACACTCCAAAAGGGAGTTTTTTGTGCACAAAAAGTATTCTCGTAGCTTCATAAATTATGGTTGAACCATTGATGTCACATGGACTATTTTGTCAAAGTTCTTGGTACCTTTCTGGACCTTGAACATGATAGGGCTCTTGCTGTCTATGGAGGGTCAGAGAGCTCTCGGAATTCATCAAAAATATCTTAATTTGTGTTCAGATGAATGAAGGTCTTACGGGTTTGGAACAACATGAGGGTGAGTAATTAATGAAAGAATTTTCATTTTTGGGTGAACTAACCCTTTAAGTGAACCTTTAATGCATCAATATTTGCTTGTTTGTGTTTTGTTCCTGTGCAGAAAACCGTCCAGACCTTACCCATTGATTACGTGACATCGTTTCAGATGTTCAACATCAGTCACGCTCTCTACTCATACAGGTAAAGTGAGTGGATATTTGTAAAGTGGGTCTTACATTTTAGAGACTATATTGTCTGTTTTTTTTTTCTGTTTTCGCCAAGGAAAATATTTCTAAACAAAGCCGTAGCAGTTTTTGTACAACTCATTTGAGTCAATGATTCATTCATAAAGACATTTCTAAATGAATCAGCCACTTTGAATGAATCGTTTGAATGAATGATTCAATGAATTAGGGACTTGCCACCACCTACTGGCGGTTTTAATGTCATCTTTTTCACGTGACAGGCCTAAACCAGCCAAGGTACAAGCACAAAAACACACTTCACAAAATATTTAAAAATTATCATTAGCTAAAAAAAATTCCTCCAAAATATCAAGAGTCAAGACATAATTTTTGTTGATTTTGCGCACCCCTGCTTCTAAAAAAACAATTTAACATTTACAAAATAGAGCCAGTTTTACAGTCATTTACATTTAGATCTCACTGAGCAGTCAGAGAAAAAGAATAATTTCTAGTCAGAAATAGCCAGAATAAATTTCTAATACTAAAATTCTATGTTACTTTGTTAAAATAAATAAAAATGAAATGTTAAAGACAAAAATCTATCACTTTTAATGCTACAGGTCAGGGCTCCAGACTAACAATTTTTTACTAGGAGCACTGTAGGCCCTGACTGAAAATTTTTAGGAGCACATGCAGAAAATTTAGGGGCACACCTTAAATCAGCCTGCAATGCAATCGTTCACATATTTTCCCCATTTTAACTGTATTACTGACAAATGCTTTGATAATAAATAGAAATTACAATGTGCAGTATTCTTTTAATTTCAGAGGGATATGAAAAATATATGATATGAAAAAATACTGTTTTGCATTAATAAGTACAGTTACTAATAATATTACATGTTCATTTCTTGTTTATTTCATGTTTATACACATTTGACAGTAAAGCACTAAGCTTGAGTTGGGAAGCTTACAATATTTATTTTATTAACAACAGTAATGTGCAAAATCTAATTTTTATGTAGAAAAGGTATATATTGTACTCTTATTAAATGTATCATTATTCTTCTATAGTCTTATATGGAACTGACCAACAACTTCAGTGATTATGTGTGATTTAGTCAAATTGATTTTTCTTACTTCATACACACACACACAAAAAAGAGCAAAACTCGGTCAAAATCTGATTTCTTGATGATTTGATATTTTAGCCTAGAGATTTTATCATTTTTATTTTATGATTTCTAAATATAAAGGAAAAGTAGCTGAATGAATAAATGAATGTCTAATAAGCCAACAAGTGCTCCTCTGTTGCCATCTACAGGTTATAATGGTGATTTGATGTTTTTTTTTATCTTACAGAAGTGTTTGTTCTCCACAGTATATTTTGGTAATTCCACTGAAACGAACATTCAAACTGAATCATTTTGGAGCAATTGCTTGAATTTCTCTATCAAAAGGTTGTACAAACCCTGAAATGAACAATGTAATAACATTTGACTATTTCTACCACAACACCATGGTTAAAGTTAGCGTTACTGCTTCTGGTTTTCTGCGTTAGCACCGTTTGATCTGTTTATAACAGAGATTTTTGTGCAGAATTTGAATGCATCTCACTAGATCTTGCAGCAATCTTTATTAATTCTGTGGCGAATTCAAACACTTCCTACTGGATCTCGCAGCGCTGTGCTGTAACGGTGTCGCGAAGTCAACTTTGGTTCCCGAGTAAAGCTGTTCTGAGTTCGGACAAGTTTGTTTGCGTCGCGGTCCGAGTTGATAAACGGTCTGCGTTGCGCAGCTCAAACGAGTAGCGGGATTTTGTTGCTTTTGTTTCGTTTGCCGTTTGATATTTCTCATATGTGACATAAATGGCAGCGCGAATTGAACAACGCAGTGGTCGCGCCAGTACGACTGAGCACAACATTTATTCGCACCGGCAGAAAAAAATGGTCGCAGTCTGGAGCCCTGCAGGTGAATTTAGGCATCACATTATTATAATTGTACAGCAAGAAAAATTGATTTTCTTTTTTTTTTGGAGCCAATAACTGATAGTACAATATCATGCATTCCTCAGGCTGGTCTTCATTACACCTCACTGAAGAATCCTCAACACTCAGAAATACAGTATTACTACATTACTCTATCTGTTTAAAGACTTCAGTTTTCTCTGTGGCTTTATCCAGTGAGGTTACATGACTTGCAGTCCTCTAGCACTAGGGTGAAACCTCTGGCCGATGTTTGACACTGCCACCCGGTTGGTTCCTGTGTTTGATCAGAGGCGTCAGGGATTTCTAGGTTATTTGAGCTCAGTGTTTAGTGTGGGTAGCACAAGTGTTTATGAGGCAGTGTGTGTGCGCCTCGCCTCGCACTCCTGATTAGAGAGTAATCACACAAGCCTCCAATTACAATCCCATCACGGGACACATCTCCAGCTTACTAGAATTACTAGTTATTCATGGCAGGAGATTTGACACAACAAGCCCTCCAGCAGAGACCAACCAAGCAAAGTCTGTACTCATTGACATTTAAAAGGCAAGATGGTGATGAGGGTTGGATGTGGGATCACTTATGGTGTATGACAGTTGCCTTAGTAGTGTGCAATTCTCATATCTCATATACTCATATGAAATTCTGAAATGTTTGACTTATATTAAGGTTATATAATATGTGCATGTATATTTATATTTTTATACAAATACAAATTGTAATAAAATAATAAAAAATAAAAATATTTGTCTTTTGTATGTTCATTCCTTTAATGTCTCTTCTCTTTCTCTGTAGTTACCTTGGCCTGGGGTTGATGTCAGCCAGACTTGCTGTGTTAGGAGGGATTGAAGGACAGCCTTGTATGTGGTCTACAATCTCTCTTCATCTTTGGCTTTTAAAGACCTCATTCGCTCGATAAATAAGCCATTATCTAATCTCTTAATAACGCACTGAAGATTAATTCCTTGGTGGCCAGCTGTTGCACTGATTTAGCTGAGGCCAGAGAGAGAAACTGCCATCAGTGCAATAGCTTCCGCCTGCAGTTCACTACTGAGATTTACATTTAGTACACTACAAATGTAATCAGATTTCTTTGTTTATAGTTTTGTCCGTTGTATACGTGTATCCTGCTTCTCTCTGAGTGGGTTCTAAGGTTATTATAAACGTGTTTGAATGTTTGGCCACCAGGTGGTACTGCAGAGTCAGAGTCTGAATGTTGTCTGGATTGTCCTCCAGTAGTGTCACAGTTATTCCACATAGTGGCAGTAAAAATCCTGTGATGTGCATAAATAAATCATTTGATTGATTGCTGTGTGTGTTTTCAGTAGCAGGACCCCAAGAGCTGGTTAGTCCTTGTCTAGCCCCAGATTACTCTGGACAGTGGGAGCATGCTGAAGTTCTCTACACTGTTAAAGGGCAGAAAGCAGGTATGAAAAACGCTCTCTGCCTGGTTTAGGTTTTTGTATGTTCAATTTAATTTACATTCAGTTTTACTCCCCAGAATTGTATCATTATAATATGATATTTGATTTTATATTCACTTGCGTGTGTGCTCTCTTCTAGGGGAGCCCATCTATGAGACTTGCCTTACAAAAGTGGAAAAGATGATCTACAAACGTGTGAGAAAAATTGAGGGAGTGAAAGACATGGACTTCTATGCATTCTCCTATCACTACGACAGGGCTGTAGATCTGGGCCTCATTGGTATGAGATTAGCCTGATTGCTGTCATTTGATTTGAGTCAAACATTGTTTTTTAGATTTAAGAGTAACAAGCAATGAGTTGAACTGTAATTTCACTAATTCACTAATCATTTTCTGTGTCTCTGACTCAGATGAAAGCACAGGGGGGTCTGTCAGAGTCAGTGATTACACTGAAGGTGCTAAAAAAGGTAAGTGTGTTCTTGTAACAGAATGTAGGTGTTTTTGTCTGATTTTATGATGTCAGTATCTGACAAATGTAATGTAATAATGTAAATAAAATGTAATGCTTTTATTAAGCAAGGATGCCAAAATTGATCAAGAGTGACAAAAAACCTTTACATTGTTACAAAAAATGTATTTTAAATAAACGCTGTTCTTTCTACCTTTTATTCAAGGAATTCTGAAAAAAAAAAATCATATCAGGTTTCCACAAAAATATTAATAAGCACACCTGTTTTCAACATTAATAATGATCAGTGTTTTAGAATGTTATTAGATTGATTTCTGAAGTATCATATGACACTGAAGTAATGGCTGCTGAAAATTGAGCTTTGCCATCATAGGAATACATTTTAAATGTTAAAATATATTAAAATAGAAAACATTTTAAATTATAATAATATTTCTCAATATTACTGTTTGCTGTATTTTTTTTTATTAAATAAATGCAGCATTGGTGAGCATGAGAGATTTCTTTAAAAAAAAAAATTTCCAAATTTTTGAAGTAGGTAGTGTAGAAGTTCCAGTACTGCAAAAGAAATAACATGTCATGGTGTCATTATTACTATAATATTAGATTATTAGACATACTCAGAACTTATAAAATGTAAATGTGTACCTTGAATGTGGTCGCTTTGGATAAAAGCATCTGCCCAATGCATAAATGTAATGTAAATGTACATTTTATAAATAATCCACTCTTTTATTTTGCTTAAAAAAACATTAACTAACTCTCTTCTGCTCCAGTGTGCAATAACATGGCAGCTGGAGGAATAAAGGAGAGTCCGTTCCTGTGTTTGGATCTGACCTACATCTCGGTACTTCTTCAGGAGCTTGACTTCCCTCCTGACAAAGAGCTGAAGGTGTGCTACTCTTGATTTAAAGGACTGTGAAATAGTTACTTCGCTGTGACTTTTGGACACAGATTGCAACATGTTAACTGCAGCAGTATGGGATTTATCTGTAATATTTTGAAGAACAATGGTGATGCTGTGATTTTTGTTTAACCCTATTGTTCTGTTTAAATTTCAGCTGGCAAGACAAATAAATAACGCGGAGACTAGCTGGGCCCTCGGTGCCACTTTCCATTGCATAGAGTCACTCCGTAAGCATGGGACGTGCTGAAAACATAGACATTTGCAATGTTTGTACCCAGTAAAGCACTAACTGATTTGAATGATTTTAAAATATCAACATTGATTGTATTTGCCATTTTGTCATTGAATTTATTATAATGTGAGTTTTTATACATACCTCTGACTTTCTGAATGTTTCTGTTTTCCTACTAGTATGTTAAGCTATGAGTGAAGGTAAAATGTTTGTACTGGTTTGCGTGTTTACAGCATGTCAGAATCGTTTTAGTCAGGGTTAATTATATAAAACTGATCAAAAACACTTGATTGCCTCAAGCTCAAAGTTCATGTTATTTCATTTTTATTTTATATTTAATTATTCTCTAGCTTCTAGTTTGATTTAATATATTACCCAGTATGTTCAAATAAATCATGTACTTAGTATTATACTGTATATTATCTGCTCTCAGATGGAAGAAAAACAGACCAGAACTGTTACTGTCATGTCCATGTACTTTTCTCTTGTAGTTATAAACTAAATGTGCCTATTATTAAACATAGGAAATATGTTTATATAAAATGCCATATAAATATAATCTAAAAAAAAAAAAAAAGTTGAAAACTGCTCTGTGTGAAGTATTTAAAAGTGCGACTGCACATAAAGTTAACAAGAAGGTCATAATGTGAGACAGCAGGATGTGGTCTGCCTTGTGTCCCATCACATCTTTCACCTGTTCAGACATGCTGCTGTTCTTTCTTGGTACCAGCAGGTGTCGCAACACTAAAGCCTGCAGGGGGTTGGGCAGCCCAAATGTCACAATTTATTACTCATTGTTACTCATCATAGGATGTTGTATTGAGGTTTTTAGAAAGTGCAGTTAATTTCCAAATCCGTATCGCATTTACACAATATGATTTTCCTTGTCCTTGTCTGTGGACCTGAAGTAACAAATCTATCTCTGGGAAGCCTAAGAGGCAAATGGTGGTATCTCAATCATGGCAGTTGAAGCTGTTGTATATTGAAAACAGTATGAAAACACTTTTTGTTTTTGCACCTGAGACCACAACAATTCCTCTCTAAACCCCATAAAATTATTATTCCTTCCAGCCTTATTTCTCCCTGGTCTTCAGGATCAGGTTTTCTAAGCAATATCCCTGTCAATAGTTTGTTTAAAAGACAGCAGAGTCAAGCAGCAAGCTTGTATATATATATTTATTTATTTATTTGTCACCTATCAAGACAGGCATAACATAAAAGAATTGTAGAATAATTATTTAAATGTTTAAAAATAGATTTAAATCAAGAATGGTTTGTCACTGCATGTCAGCTACTCACATACACACAAACAGTATTCAGTCTTCACTTCTAAATCTGACTCCTCCCACTTTTAAACGTTTTCCATTGGTTGCTGGCTCTAACGCAATCCGGAATTGTAGCTATCAATAAAAAGCCTGTATAACTATAACAATGTAAACTGAGCTCTTATGAAACGTAAGGAAATGGGCAAGCCTTTACAAGTCGTCTTTACTAGAGCTGAAAGAGGCAATGCTAAAATGTTATATAGGCCTAATAGTTGCTGGCCAAAGCTGTTTATACAGTAAAACGGCAATTCTGAATATATTCCTAAACCTGTTGCTAGTTAGCGTTGCTGAGCTGATTGACATCTCATGCAGCCAATGACAATGCAATTACGAAAGCGTCACTGGCCAATAAACTGACAGTCTATAAAGCCCCGCCCACTTTCTTCTCCAGTTGACATAGGGGTGTGTCTCAAAGGGAACAGTGCGTGTAAAATCCTTGCACACCGTACCAACCTGGGCACAGCAAGTCAAGGGGTCCAAACTTTCATTCTTTGCTTTTTAAACGCGTTGTCAACATGTCCAAGCCTCTGACCGACCATGAAAAGCGCAAGCAGATCAGTGTTCGTGGTATAGCTGGGCTGGGGGATGTTGCCGAAATCAAAAAGAGCTTCAACAGGCATCTTCACTTCACTCTAGTGAAGGACCGCAATGTGGCCACCCCGCGGGATTATTACTTCGCGCTGGCGCACACGGTGCGGGATCACCTGGTGGGCCGCTGGATCCGCACTCAGCAGTATTACTACGAGAAAGACCCAAAGGTACGGATCTCTTCTTCCTCTTCCTCCTCTTCCCTGTGTAGGCAGCCAGGAAGTGGCATGTTTGTGCAGTAGTGGGATACATAAAAATGCATGTAAATTATTTTTACTTTAGTATATACATTCGTAACTGCATAATAGGCATAAATGCGTATTTGAATAAATGAATAATAGTTTGATTCATAAACCATCATATTCATAGTGCGTTGTAAACTGAATATTCATCTTGAATTTAACCTGGACATTCATTTGTTTTCTCAGCTTTGTGTTCTTTGCATTGACATCCATTTGGTCATCCTTTAACATGGGGTCAGCTGTTAGTTTGTGCTTCCTGTGCAAAGTGTGATCTGTTCCTTGTCACATTAGGCCATCATTAGTAACTGTCTGAGCATTTTGCAACCACTTGATGTTGTGTGCTCTCAAGTACAGATTACACTATACTTTCAAACCCAGTTGAAGATAATAGGCGTTATCTAATGCACTGACATGGTCCATGTGCAGAATCACTCGTGGCTATTCATAGACACCTGTGACCTGGGTGCTTTATTATGATTTGGGTGGTTTTTCTTCCGGCCTTTTGTGGTTTCACCAATGTGGCTTGCACTATATATTTATGTTTCTGTGAAACTTGATGTTACTTGTTAGTTGATAAACATGAAATATAGCCATGTATTTTTAGTTAAAGCAGCATTACGTGTGAACTTTCTATACTTTATGCCTTTTGGCATTCTATTAATTTATTATTTAACACTTTTTTTATTAAGTGCACTAGAATGGTCCTGTTCTGGGCACTAGCCAAAATTCAGAGAGTTGTACTGCTTTCCAGAGATTTGTGTGCTTTATTTCAGCAGTCCTTTGAACCAGTAAAATACCAGTTTTTTCCTCCTATCTTGATATCTCTAAATGGAACCAGATAGCTTTATATGGTTGAGCACAGCACACCAATACGTGAAGTGTTTCCAGGAACTTAACTCTTGTCAAGCATTAAGCTTGTTGAGGTTCAGACCCTTGGAAAAACAGTGAAACACTGTGTCACTTTATTTAAACCTACGGTATGCTGTCATTAAGCACCGTCTCGGCACATGAAAGTGAAGCAAGCATTTATTTATTACTGTGGTATTCAAATGTTGTTCACTGTGGATTTGAGGCCTTCAGCAAGCTGTGAACTCCTCCCTTTGCAGACATCTGATGAATGGACTCTCATGAAAATTTGATCCCAAGTAGGGCTGCACGATTAATCGCATGCGATATTTAACGCGCATCTTATCAGTAAAGCCGGTCTGTAATCAGCGGTAAATCTCCATCACCTGCGTGCTTTCACATTGAGCAGCATTAACTACACAGAGCCGTTGTTCACTGATGAGCAGCGCAAAAAATCGCGCGAATATGAACGTGGTTTAGCGCAGCTCGTCAGTGAACAACGGCTCTGTGTAGTTAATGCTGCTCAATGTGAAAGCACGCAGGTGATGGAGATTTACCGCTGATTACAGAACCGGCTTTCTGACAAGATGCGCGTTAAATATCGCATGCGATTAATCGTGCAGCCCTAATCCCAAGCCAAAAGACATCAAATTAAGCATGTTGCACTTGAGCAACCTGGAAGAGACATGACCAGAGCATGCGTTTGACTTTAACCCTCTGGGGTCCGAGGGTGTTTTGGGGCCTGGAAAAGTTTTGACATGTCCTGACATTTGTGCTTTTTTCAGTTGCAGTCTCCCTTTAAGAGGGAGAGTATGTTAATGTGTCATTTTATTCATTTGTGATTTAATTACAAATAATTCTATTGATATTTCTGAAGTGTAACAATCAGTTTTAGAGCTCAGTATTTTGCTCTCCTGTTTTGCTTTGAAAAAACAATATATTGGTAGACCATTACTTTTCTTTCCAGTTCACATAGTGATTAATTGTAATGTTAGAAGGGCGAATTTTCCAGACAGCATCTTCTAATCTTTGTACCTTGTATTGTCATACTTTTTATGTAGTTTTTTTACCTACATCTGCTTCAGATACAGATTCTCTGTAGACATGAACACTCATGCAGTCAGATTTATCTGTGTGTTTTCTGTTGCAGCGCATCCACTATCTCTCTCTAGAGTTCTACATGGGTAGAACTCTACAGAATACCATGATAAATCTTGGGCTGCAGAATGCCTGTGATGAGGCCATCTACCAGGTAAAGTGCATCACTGTGACTTGGCAAACTTAATATTTTAGTAGAGCGTTTGTTATTTAATTGCAGAACTGGCCCACAGCTCTATTACTTAAACATCCTGATACTTTAGAAACAGCTGTTGTTTTTTCCCCTGCTCACCCACAGAGAGCTCATTGGGGATGTAGACCAATTGCTACAGGCTTGCAAAACTGTCTAAACCCTTCCTTTACTAAATGTGAAAACACAGAAGTTGCTGAAACCTTAAACTGTACGAAGTTTACGTAATCATTTTAAATTTTGTTGCCCAATGGAACTTGTGTTGTGTATATACTTTTATAATGAGATGCTTTTTTTTTTTTACACAATGGTGCTGATCTTCAGCTTGGACTAGATTTGGAAGAGCTGGAGGAGATTGAGGAGGATGCAGGGTTGGGAAACGGAGGGCTTGGACGTCTTGCAGGTACCAAACAAAAAAAACAAAACTACAACTACACTTGTGGTAGAGTACACAACCTGATCATAATGGGCATTCGCCTTCTCCTTCAGCTTGTTTTTTGGACTCAATGGCATCTCTGGGTTTGGCGGCATATGGATATGGCATTCGTTATGAGTTTGGCATCTTCAATCAGAAGATCACTAAAGGCTGGCAGGTAAACCAAAACTGAAAAATACATTCATACACAAATATACATTTACCTTAGCCTTATATTGAGTTGGACAAAAAGCCTCAGTGTTTAGTTTTTTTAATATCAAACCATTTACTTATGGGACAACTCTGTTTATTAGGTGGAGGAAGCTGATGATTGGCTGCGTTATGGTAACCCTTGGGAGAAGGCCCGTCCGGAGTACATGCTGCCTGTGCATTTTTATGGCCGAGTGGCGCATACACCTGAGGGACCAAAGTGGGTTGACACCCAGGTCTGTCAGTCATGATCTAGTGCAATGACTCTCAATTAATTGCTGACACTATCCTGTTCTGATAGAATAGCAGGAGAAAAAAAACTGCTAAATTAAAATAAAATGCAATCCCATAAACTGTGTTAGTTTTGTTAGTTAACTGTTAGATTTTTTTTAATGCTTTAGGAAAAAAGTCTCTTATGCTTACCAAGGCTGCATTTATTTAATCAATATACTATAAAAACGGTAATATTGTTGTGCTTTATAATATATTTGTGAAAATTGTGATTTTTTTTTTTTTTTTAGGATTATTTTATGAATATGTAGTTCAAAAGAGCAGCATTTATTAGAAATAGACATATTTGGTAACATGATAAATGTCTTTAATGTCACTTTTGTTCAATTTAATGCATCCCTGCTAAATAAAAATATTAATTTCTTTAAGAAAATCACACTAACCCCAAACATGTGGATGGTAGTGTAATCTTGGATCGTTAGGTTGGCAAAAGCAATGCGCTTATACATTTCTAAAAGATAAAAGAGAAGGGAAAGACAAAAAAAGGTTGTGTGTGCAATCAAATTTTGCTTGCTGCATCAGGCACAAGTGAATAATTTCTTGGTAATATATTTAATTTGTTCATTTTTTAAAAGACATTTTGTTTACCATTTTAGCACTGGGTTGGGTTGATTAAAAAATTAGATCCTGAAGCAAGTGTCTATTAAGTGTCTTTTTTTTCTCTATGAATGCAATTAAATAGAAATAAGCTTAATTAAAATCAGCTGATGAGAATATTTGTACAATCTTTTCTTTGGCAGGTGGTGCTTGCGATGCCTTATGACACTCCTGTGCCTGGTTATAAAAACAACACTGTGAATACTATGAGACTGTGGTCTGCCAAAGCTCCTAATGATTTCAACCTGCAAGAATGTGAGTCCACACAATGATTATGCATTTACACACACACACATTCAGTCCTTGGACCAGTATATCACATCTGTGTTTTGGTACTATTTCGGCTGTATCACTGAAAGTAAGTGACACCCTTGGTCCTGGTTTGGATGGAGGATCCCTGCTTCTGTGTGAGCTAAGATTTTTGCAATATTGTTATGCTTAAAATTCATTACAGTATGCTTGAAATTTCCTTGTATCATTGAAATAGTGTGTTGTATTACTTTTAGTGTGATCTAGTCTAAACTTACCTTCTTACTTGAGTTTAACTTGTTTCCTGGGAGAATGGTTTCTGTGGAGAATACTAAATATAGCGTTCTTGCAGCAGCACAGAAACAGGAGAACAGCTGGCAGCAGGCCAGCGTTACCCATAGATACGCCTGCTTTTGAGAGGGTCCTTCATGATTGTCAGGCCTCTACATAGAATGTCTCATTCTATAATAGACATATGGTACTCTTAACGTTTTGCGCCCAAATTAAGTCATATTTCCGCATAAAACACCATCATTTTCCCAATGTGTAGATTGTCTTCTGCAAATAGTTGTAAAAGACCATTCTTTTTTTTTTTTTTTGAGAAGAAATAAACTTTATTCAGCAAGGATGCATTAAATTGATCAAATGTGTCAATAAAGTATAAGGTTACAAAAGATACATAAATGCTGTTCTTTTGAACTCTTTATTGTAAGAATCCTGAAAAAAAAACTACGGTCTATGACCACCTGCCTGTGAAAACAAAAGTAGTGTGGCTAAAATGTTACTGTACATGCTGAGAGTATTTCTGTCTGTTGTATCATTGATTTCTAATGCAAAATAAATACAGTATGGTTTTGAAATACTCTCTTTTTTTCCTTTGTAGTTAATGTGGGAGATTACATCCAGGCTGTACTGGACCGAAACCTGGCAGAGAACATTTCCAGGGTGCTCTACCCCAATGACAATGTAAGTACAAACGCCTCTCAATACTGTAAAACTCTTAGTGTGTGTGTGTGTGTGTGCCAGATGGAGTGAATGTGCAGAGAGGGAGAACAGAGAGCAAGAATTTGTGAGATACGATATATGTATTAGTTACCAAAATATAATTTGTGTATATTTAGACTATGTAGATGCTGGTATGCAACATATGCTTTAGCGGCCTGGCACAAGCAGACTGAAAGCTCTTATCTTGTGCAACAGTACCACAGATATGTGTAATGCAATGAGGAAGTATAAAACTGTAATATGAACTCCTGAGTAACAGTTGGCTTATGTCATGATACACTAGGGTTATATAGCTATTGTTCACACAGCTACTGAACTATACAGCTAGAAAACACAATGCTTGGTTATTCTATCAGAAAAAAATTACAGAAAATGAAATATTTTGCTATTTGTAAAGCTCTCAGTGTGTGTATGTCTTTAATATTTATTAAATTCTTTGTATATGCATGTGTTAGTTTTTTGAAGGGAAGGAGCTCCGTTTAAAGCAGGAGTACTTTGTGGTGGCTGCTACTCTGCAGGACATCATCAGACGCTTTAAATCTTCAAAGTTTGGCTGCCGGGATCCCGTGCGCACCTCTTTTGAGACTTTCCATGAAAAGGTGATATTACTTTAAATACGTTCAATTGGTTGCTGTTTTTAAATTTGACAGAATTTTTTTGTTCGAATCAACCTATATCCTTCAAAGTATAATGCTTTCAAAACTCTCTCTCAGGTGGCGATCCAGTTGAATGATACTCATCCAGCTCTGGCGATTCCTGAACTCATGAGGATCCTGGTGGATATAGAGCGGCTAGACTGGGAAAAGGTGTGATGTTCAGGCTGTCAAACTGTGTGTTAAGATAATGGAACAATATTTACTTATAATTAATTTATTCATATACATGCATTTACTGAAATTAGTTGATATGCGAGTGTTCTGGCACAAATGAAAAGCAAACTAATTCCTTGGTCGTTTTGTTGTGCTGCATTTTTCTGCTTAGTCATGCTGACATGAGTAATAGACATTGTAATGCTAATGTAAAGAGTATTGTGCACACAACCAGCCAACTCAAAATAATGGAATTTTTATGTCAAATTTTCTTGGAAGTTACTTATTTTATTTGATTTAAATTTATTTTATGTCATTTCTATTTTTAATAAGTTATCAAAATTAGCATTTATGTATGCGTGTAGGCATGGGAGATCACCACAAAGACGTGCGCATACACAAACCACACGGTGTTACCTGAGGCTCTGGAGCGCTGGCCTGTCCACATGTTTGAGAAACTTCTGCCACGACACCTGCAGATCATCTACGAGATCAACCAGCGGCATCTGGATGTGAGGATACGCACACACACTAACTCAAGATCATCAAGATGTTGTTAAATGAAACGGTTTGTCTGACTGAGTCTCTGTTGTAGAGAGTTGCTGTGCTGTATCCAGGCGACAATGATCGTTTGTGCAGGATGTCTCTGATCGAGGAGGGCGATCCAAAGAGGATCAACATGGCCCACCTTTGTGTGGTCGGCTCACACGCTGTTAATGGAGTCGCACGGATTCACTCGGACATTGTCAAAACCACTGTGTGAGTAGAGTGCATCAGTTGTTATACAAAAATATTTGATAATAGCAGAATTAATCATTTCCAGGAAGCCATGATTTTTTTTTTTATAATGTCGGTTTCAATTTTATTTTCGTGTAGAGATACTAGTTTAGGTCAATGATATATTGACAGTTTTTTTCCCCCATTGATATTGCTAAGATATTAGACAATTTAGACATTTAGAACTCGGAGACGTTTTTATTTTTTTGTGGTTTAAGGTTTAAGGACTTTTGTGACATTGAGCCAGAGAAGTTTCAGAACAAGACAAACGGCATCACACCTCGTCGCTGGCTGCTGCTCTGCAACCCCGGCCTGGCTGACATCATCGCTGAGGTGACCTTCTTAACGAAGTAACTCTTTCTTGCTCTTCCCCCACAGGTTTTTTTTCTGTCTCTCACCGTCTTGTGCTTGTTTTCCTTTCAGAAAATTGGTGAGGACTTCCTGACAGATCTTTTCCAGCTAAAAAAACTGTTGGACTTTGTCAATGATGAAATGTTCATTCGGGATGTGGCCAAAGTGAAACAGGTCTACATTTATGTTGTTGTGTTCTATGATTTTTGGTATTTATTTATTATGATTTTTTTTTTTTTTTTTTTTCTTGTTTATGACTTATTTGTTTATTCATTTTTAGGAGAATAAGCTGAAGTTTGCAGCATATCTTGAGAGTGAGTACAAAGTAAAGATAAATCCTGAGTCCATCTTCGACATCCAGGTCAAAAGAATCCATGAGTACAAGAGACAACTGCTCAACTGCCTGCATGTCATCACTTTATATAACAGTAAGAATTACACACAGAAATGTGTTCACACTGGGTTGTGCCAGGTTGACAGAGGAACTGACCAAATATATGGCACTTTTATTAATATTGGTTTGTCTTTTATTGGTGCAGTTTTTTTTTTTTTTTTTTAATTCAGTTGGAAATATAAATGTCTCTTCAATAGCTGTTTTCTTGTTTTGTAGAGTTGTATTGAAATTGTTCTATAAAATATTATAGAAAATAAAACTTTTTTTGTTGTTTATCAGAATTATGTAGGAGTTTCCTTTTTAAATAACTCCAATTAATGAGTAATTGGTGTGTGATTTTATAAATAATATTTTTTTTCATTCTGCACTTTTTAGGGATTAGGAAAGAACCAAACAAGAAGTTTGTTCCAAGGACCGTAATGATTGGAGGAAAGGTATGTGTATTCAGTTTAATTCAATTGAAAATTACTTTTTAAATGATTATAATAATAATTATTGTAATTACTATTATTTAGGTATGTAGATAATGGTCATAACTGTATTTGACAAAAGCTGGAGTTCTCAAACCACTAGAGGGCCTCAGCAAACTTCTAAAGGGTCTACAGGTCGACTTAAAGGGTTAGTTGACCCAAAACTGAAAATTCTGTCATTAATTACTCACCCTCATATCGTTCCACACCCCTAAGACCTTCGTTCATTTTCAGAACACAAATTAAGATATTTTAGATCAAATCCGATGGCTCAGAGAGGCCTCCATTGACAGCAACGCCACCCAAACCCAAGATCCATAAAGGTACTAAAGATGTCGTTAAAAGAGTCGACGTGACTACAGTGGTTCTACAATAATTTTATGAAGCGTTACTGTGTTAACCGCGTAAGGATAATGACCGGGAAGAGAAGAGATTGCTGAATAAAGTTACTGTTTTTGTTTTGTTTTTGCACACAAAAAGTATTCTCGTCGCTTCATAAAATTATTGTAGTACCACTGTAGTCACGTCAACTGTTTTAATGACATCTTTAGTACCTTTATGGATCTTGAGAGTTTGGGTGGCGTTGCTGTCAATGGAGGCCTCTCTGAGCCATCGGATTTGATCAAAAATATCTTAATTTGTGTTCTGAAGATGAACAAAGGTCTTAGGGGTGTGGAACGACATGAGGGTGAGTAATTAACGATGGAATTTTCATTTTTGGGTGAACTAACCCTTTAAAATGATATGAAATGATGTAATAGTCAAACTTAACTGAAAATGCTTAAAAAACAAACAGATTTTTCCACCCTCAGCAACAATTGTTTTATTAAAGAACATACTATTTCTGAAACGTCTGGAATCATGGAATACTTTTTTCATTATGTAATTTGATGGTTAATATTGACACTTGTACTTTCTGTTGGAGTTTGAAAACTAGCTGCTTTTTCATGTGAGGGGCCTTTGAATATTGTGCTGGACAATGGGAGGCCTTCAAGTCAAAAAGGTTGAGAGCCACTGCTGTAAGAGTCCTAAAATTTCTAAAAGGTGTTTTTGTGTTGTCCTGCACTGCCTCATGCAGGCAGCACCAGGCTATCACATGGCGAAGATTATCATTAAACTGTTCACCTCAGTGGGGGAGGTGGTGAATCATGATCCTGTGGTGGGAGACCGACTCAAGGTCATTTTCCTGGAGAACTATAGAGTCTCATTAGCTGAGAAGGGTGAGTAAATTAATAAAGAATTGTTGATGTATAACCAGAAAAAGATCAGATCAGATGAGATTTATTATGTTTTGTCATGCAATAATTAAACTAATAAATATTTTTGCTATAGATGCATTATAGTTTTTTTTTTTTTTTTTTATGTTACAAATTATGTGCCGAGTATGTGATTGAATGTGTCATATGCTTTGCTCCTCAGTGATCCCTGCTGCCGACCTGTCCGAGCAAATCTCCACGGCAGGTACAGAAGCCTCTGGTACAGGAAACATGAAGTTCATGCTTAACGGCGCTCTGACCATCGGCACCATGGATGGCGCTAATGTGGAGATGGCAGAAGAAGCTGGAGAAGAAAACCTGTTCATCTTTGGCATGAGGGTGGAGGATGTGGAGGCCATGGACAAAAAGGGGTGAGAGAGTGAATGGATAGAAATGGGATAAGACAGAAAACAAGGAAGCTTTAGGCTGGAGGACTGATGTAATCAAACAATGAAAGAAAAACATAGATATAAGTCCCTGGTTGTGAAATTTGTTGAGGTATTTTAGAGTAATTTATTTGTGAGAACATTCTAAGCTAAAATCAGTAATTGCTACTTTTGTCTATTCTATTTTGCTTTATTTCAGCCTTATTTCAATTACCAAAAGCTATTTTAATGGTTTTATTTTTAGTCTACAATAACAACACTGTTTGTGATCTAGATACAATGCCAGGGAATACTACGAGCGTCTGCCTGAACTGAAGCAGGTGATGGATCAGATCAGCACTGGATTCTTCAGCCCCAAAGAGCCTGAACTCTTTAAAGACGTTGTCAACATGCTCATGAATCATGACAGGTGAGTGTTAAAGAGTTCACCTCCCTTTTAAAAAAAGTTAGAATTTTCTTGTGTGGCTTATACAGGTATATCTCATTTTTGTTTATACGTAAGGGAAACTTGCTACGGTTTTATTTAAAAATTTTACCCTAATATATTGACATCTATAGAATTCATAGCTATTTTATGTAACAATTCTCAGACTTATTTATGCTTTATTAAGAGGTGCCTGACTTCTGTTTTTCTCTCTCAGGTTCAAGGTGTTTGCAGACTATGAAGCATATATCAGCTGTCAAGAAAAAGTTAATGAACTCTACAGGGTGAGTAGAGATGTTTGGATATTTACTGGTGGTTTACCAATGTGGGCTTTTCAGTTGCTGAGCCCAGTGTCGGTAGTAATATTTGATCATTGAAAATTATTCCATTAAATGCAAAATTGTTTATTTTTCAAGGCTATAATATATCATTAAAAATATTGTCTATATAGACTGAACATTTTCCATTTTTAATGATCTATTATAAACTAAAATATTTGAGAACAGAAAGTGTGTTTGGAAATGTTTGTATTTGTCACAAGGGGGCGCTAAATGTCAAAATGACCTGTGTTCACTGACTGATTGATCTACAATACTTGGACTATATATCATTCTACCACTACTCAAAATATATAGCTGATCTTGATGAACGGACATATTGGTAATACTGCTTTCACAGCTGTTTTCCAAAAGCAGCTTTTTTTTTAAGCTTAAATTTCGACTGTCCTTCATTGTGTGTAAAATTCCCCCCTTTTCCTCAGAACCCAAAAGAATGGACCAAAAAGGTAATCAGAAACATTGCTGCTTCTGGAAAGTTCTCTAGCGACCGCACCATCGCAGAGTACGCACGTGAGGTCTGGGGCGTAGAGCCGTCTGACGTCAAGATCCCGCCACCTAACGAACCACGTGAATGAGGGAGTGGGCAACATGATGGTCTGTCTGATGGTGTCCACTGGGTCTGCTCTCCTGTTTCTCAACCTTTCCCAGTGTGCCGGTGTACCTTGACTGGCTTCACCTGATTCCGATTCAGGTTTCTCTCACTATGCATAACACCATGTGGAGGAGCCTCTTTGTACTTCATTACTGTAGTGTACCCTCAACATACACACACAAAAAACTAACTCTTCCATGTGCACTTACTCTGTAGTAGGTTTTAAATCACTGTTACTTTCACATGCCTATACTTAATTATCAATCATCATGGTTTCCATTATGCAAATTCAATTCGTTGGTCATCTGAGACTGATTTATTGAAGCTTCGTTTTGTCAAAATTGAGTCCAGCTCAAGTTTCAAAGGTATTTATGCATCAATTGGTGAAAATTCTCAATTTTTGTGCATTCCTTGTTTCACTTTTGAGAGTGGCGGTTGGGACTGATTATAACAGAGAACACGGTGGGACCGAACAAGAGCCTTTGAGTATTTTATGAAGCCAAATCAGCAACTGGAAACCATTGGAGACTTGAGTAACATTCGTGTCCTAGAATATTTCTTAAATATGACAACATATTTGACCTGCAACCACATTTAGTCTATTTAAATTCAGTAGAAGTAGTATATTTGCCTTAAAATATGTGATAAGCAGTCAGAAATGACAGCTTTAAAAGTAACAAATGCAAATAGAATTGATATAATGACTCCAGAATGCATGTGATGTGGTTGTTCGGTGTCCAAATTATCTTTTTATTCAAGCTTTCAAACGCAGGTTAAAGGGTGCCTTGTGTGCACACTGTGCAATATTAACAACAATAAGAGAACACATCCCTTTGTAAATCTTTCATAAAATAATAAGAATAGAGGATATATGGCAGCTGGTTGATGTAAACTCAATGGGAATTCATCATGTGTGTCCTTTAAATAGTGTTATAGTTGCTTTTTTTTTTTCAGGGTCAAAGCTGATTCAGTTTGCTCTACTATTTCACATAGCATTACCAAATTATGAGATGTTTGTCCTGTTCATTTTACAAAGCAGCTTGAACTTTGGCAAATGGAAATTCATAAAGCAAATTTGTTTGAACTCTAAACAGCATGTCAGATTGCGGTCTGTCGTTTGAATGTATGCTTATGGATGTGCCTTTGAACATTCACACATTGTACTGAGGCCTTGTTTTCTTGCTACATTTTACACAAGTACTGTATACAATTAATGGTGTTAAAACCATGTTAACAAGTAATAAAAATGTTGAAAACAAAAACGGTATGCTGTTGACTTAAAATGACTAAAGGTAACTAAAGGTATAATCTGTTCATTGTTTTAAAGCTTGAATGCTGATGTCATGTTGTAACGCAGCATTCATATCATTCAGAATAGTAAGGAATGGCTTGAACAGGTGCCAGGTGTGGTAAAAGTGAACACATGAATGAGGTATTGAGGCTGATGTATAGTAAAACGGCATGTTAATTCAGCAAAAATTCCCCGAGCTTCCTATATGTGCCTTCCTGCACTGCTTTAACTAGTTTAACTGGATTTGACCAGTCTGTCCCTGCCTCGTAAAATTTAACTGGTCATTATTGTTTGTGATGGGATTATATTTGCAAGAAGAGCAGGTTAATGCTAGACAGTTGAACTTTTTCTCCAAATTGAGATCCAAGGGCAAGGTTTTCTTTTTCTTTTTTTTTTAATAATTTTTTTTTAATTGCTTCCTTTGGTTTGCCTCCCTCCAATTTTTTTTCCTGCTGTATTTAAAAAAATAAATGGTTAAAACCATGTAATACAGAAATTTATAGAGGAAATTATAAGAAAATAAACTAAAAAAGTGTCCTCCTGGGATTCAGAATAAAAGCCTTTTAAATAATGGATATCAAAAAGCATACATTTCTTTTGCAGTCTTTTGTTTACAAACAAACATAGTGTACATACATCTGTGCATGTGTCCGGTAAGGTTTAGCAGCTTAGAAGAAAACAAACATTGTAAACCACTCATGATATATTCTGCAAAAAAGTAACAGTTGCTGTTGAAATAACTGGGCAGTATTTCATTACAAAAATAATTGTAAAATAGAAGTGTTGAATTCAAATATGCAAAGTTTGGTCAACATCAAAGACGGCAGAATAAAATCTGTGTTCAGAGCAGTAACATCCAAATATTCTGTGGTCCATTTTTACATTTTAGTACAATGGAATATATAAGTGAGCGGCTTCA
>NW_015551147.1:613068-622410 GCF_001515605.1 Sinocyclocheilus anshuiensis | reverse complement strand
TATATATAGTTTTTTTTTGGTCTTGCATATGGTTGTCCTTCAGCTTTAGATGATATTATTGCACTTCTCTATAACCTGGTGGTCTTGCTAAAATGATTATTTCTACATCATTCCTACATAGTCCTTCACAAACGAAGAGATTTTCTCAGTCGTATGCCAGCAGATGAAAACAAAAATTAATACAATTTCTTTCTGAGAATAACATCAATAACATCAGCGGAGAGCCTAGATCTACCATTGAAGCTTGCATGCACACATGACCTTGTTATTATCAGCCCTAAAAAAATTCAAATAAAATTTGAGCAGAAATATTTGAGAAAAAACAAAACAAATAACCTGACACACAGAATAACAATACAGCAGACCTTGAGTATCAAAGGGGCTGCATTACAGTGAAAATGACTTTAAATATGCAAATAAGAATTGTCAGATGGTCAGTGCACATTGTGAAGAAAATATATTCATCATATATACATGACAAGACATTAGAGCAAATCAAAGATGTGTCATTATTGCTCACTGATTCGTAGAGTCATGGATCTTGGTATCCAACTAAGTCCTTGACTTGAGTATTGCCTCATTTACTTTGTGCATGTTAAAATCCATTACACATATTCCACCAAATTAAAGAACACAATTATAAAACATTGCAAGATAAACTAAAAGTGAATTTTGAGTAAATGAGCTTGTTATAGAAAGTTCCAAATTTTGGGGGGTTCTTTTGGAAAGAAATGAATATTTTAATTCAGCAAGGCGGCATTAAATTGATCAAAAGTGACTGTAAAGACATTTTTAAAGTTACAAAACATTTATATTTCAAAAAATGCTGTTCTTTTAAACTTTCTATTAATCAAAGGATTCTGAAAAAGGCATCGTAGTTTCCACACAAAAATATTAAGCAGCACAGCTGTTTTTAACATTAATAATAATAATAATAATAAAAGTTTTTGAGCACCGAATCAGCATATTAGAATGATTAGGATTATGTAACTGAAGACTGGAGTAATGATGCTGAAAATTCAGCTTTGCCATCACAGGAATAAATTATATTTTAAAATATATTAAATACAAAAAATAACAATGTTACTGTTTTTACTATACTTCTGATCAATTAAAAAGTAGCCTTGATGAGCATAAGACTTCTTCAACAATATTGTATATCAATTGGGTAATAAATGTAATACAAATAAATTAAGTCATTCTTTTAATATTTGTCACTAAGGTTTTTGATTTTTGTATTCAACATATTATGGTAATAATTGTTTATTTATTTATTTTTGGAATATGCAAAGTGAGAGTATAAAGAAAATATGTAACCCACATAACCAAGTAAAGAAAAGGATTTCATACAGTTTTCTGTTGTCTTTTGACTATGCAACAATCTTTTTTCCAGTAACAGGCATGCAAACTAGTATTGAGCAACCAAATGGATTAAAATAATGAAACCTCTGTGGATTTGGGGAGGGAAATATCATTTCAAAAGCTCATTCAGTTCTGATGCAGTTGAGTTGCATATGTACCAACCAAACACAACCGCATAAGCACAATACACAAAACATCGCATAAAAATATCAGAGTTTTAATGCCAAGCAGCACAAAATTCTGCACTTTAAATCATGATTCAAATCGTGAGAAAAATAAAGACAAAAAAAAAAAGACATTTTATTGTACACAATTCAAGTTCAATCTAAAACAACTCGCTGTTCACATTGAGTGGATTTCAGAATTGAAATAAGGTCCATGATATTGTCGTTGTTTTATGTTCGTAAAAAAGGAGTGATTTGCAGTCAGCAAGCACTGACAATGACATCATTATAGCATGTTGTCCTGTTTCGTCCCCTTGACCATAATCCTCTTGTGGTCTTCGCAGTGCCATCGCTAAAACTTCATCAGTACGTCTCTCCTTTGAAGAGGGTTGTTGACTTAAGCATAATTTAAGTGCATATCTGCATATTATTTTGCATATTTTGTGCTCCAGCTGCCCCTTCAGATCTGTTACCATGGCAACAGGAGGCAGTGTAAGAAATCACTCAGCCCTGTCACTCTCTTAATGATGATAACTTTCTTCCTCCAGGTTTTACGTTAACAAAGGAATGCAAAAGAACTGGTGCATCTTCAGTCCATGCTCGTGTGTGTGTGCATGTACACGGTGCAGATCACATAGATTGTGTGTGTGTGTGTGTGTGTGTGTGTGTTTAACAGAGTGTGTGAGAGAGGGCAGTCGGCTGAAATGATCCTGACTACATGTGAGGATGCGGCGCACTGAGAAAATCACTGAGACACAGAGACAAAAAGAACAACACATTAGACTTCTTAAAAATCTGTTGGAACTAAATGCAACCAATTTCAATACTACTTAATTATTTAATCTCAAACACGGCATTTCCTGACGGCATTTAATAATATTAAATGTTGTAATTTATTTTTTTATTTCAAAATATAAATATGAACAAATTAAAATATAACACTTTATACCTTATTTGACCATAATTAAATTAATAATTATTTTATAAAATTAAACATTATTACTTAAAATCTCAGACTACTTCATATAAATAATTTAGAAGATAACAGCAGTTCAGTTGACAAAATGTTTGACCTGGTGTTCCTAAAGAAATGTACAGGTTTGCCTCCCTGAAAGATCATTAGCAAAAAACCCATCTCAAATAAAAACATATATCTGTGTTCAGTTTCAGCACATATAGACAGTGATTTCAGTCTGAATTACACCTTGGTCAGGGACCTGGAGCAGAATGTAAAAACTACACCACCTGGCACAATCCTAAAAATAGCTTGTATTCTCAACCAACAGAATAAAAAGATGACTGTAGCCAAACTGTTTTGTCAGCACTGAGCAGTGGGAAAAAATACGAACAGCAGCAGTTTGTAAAGTGTACACACCTGAGTATATTTGGTAGCTGTGGGCTCTTGTAGATGAACTTGTGTCTGTAGCCCAGAGAGCTGGGGAACGGGATGAACTGAACCTTATGACTGTTCAGACTCTTGCTCTGAGCCGCCAAATCATATAGCTGTGGATGAAAAGATTATTATTATTATTGTTGTTACAGAGAAGAACAGACCATTTTTAAAACAAATGCATGAACAGATATGACAATATATAATAATAATAACAATAATTGGTTATGATAATAATAATAATTTATTAATAAATAATAAATACATTTATTATTATTATACTTCAAATAGCTATGAGTAGCAGTGTAGTTTTATTGTATAAAGTACAATAAGGTTTGATAATATTAATGAAAGTTTATTTAGATTCTTTCTGAACAAAACAAAAGCAGTTTTACTGTAACTTTTTATTATTCTGTTTGTATATTGTCAGAATATTCCTTTGTTTACCATTGTAACAAGTTAATTTATAAAAAATAAAAAATAAATCATACATGCCATATGTGCTTAAAAACCAAATCTCCCAACACCAGCATCGACTCAATCAGGTTTCATCATAACAAGTGATCATTATTGTGATCTAAGTATAATGAGCCTATCAGCTATTTTACAATAGCTCTGAATATGGCTCATCCAATCTGAATTTAGAGTCTGGAATATCCATTTTATAGTTTTAAATAAACCCTCTCATTGTCTGACACCGATATTTTACCTTCTTTCCCAGCTGGAAAGGTACGACTGTGTCATCTTCTGCGTGCAGTATCAGAACCGGACAGGATATGTGGTTGACACTAAGAGACAAAGAGACACAATTCAGTGGTTTGAGATACTCCAAACTCAAAACAAGTACTGCCTTATAGGGATTCAGGACATAGATCTGTTTTTTTTTTTTTTTTTTTTTATAGTGTGGGACCATCCACTAGAGGTTTGTGTAATGAATTACATGATCACTTCATCTGTGACTCAAGGATCAATCGGTCTATTTATACACATGCACATTAATTCTGTTTCTAAAACAAGTTCTCAGAGGAAGATGAAGCCGCTAGCGTGTGAAAACGCTACAGAACAGAGACCCGAGATGATTATCTCAGCACAGCTGCAAGGACACCGTGCTGTATAAACACGCAACAGTCTTTGTAGGTGGACACAGAGTAAACAATCACTCACACATAAACTTACAGAGAAATATAAGACTAAAAGAACCTACTTTTCATCACTGGCAAATCGGATATCATTTGCAGTTATAGAATCCAGGAAGAACCAGTCAAAGCCTGGCAGGTATCTGTAAACCTGTTCAAATGAACATATATAAATGTTCAAGGTTAGTTATGTTTATTTGTTGCACAAAGGCAGTATGTGAGATTGAACAGGAACTTGGTTTCTCACCATAGAGAAGGGATGGCTCTTGGCTTCCTCTCTGATATTGGTAAAGGGTGACTCTAAAATTAGGGCGTCTGGGGGCGTTCCTGTAAGCACAAAGGAAGGAAGTCTGCATCATTCCTTCATGTTTAAAACAGTGGCTCAACTACAGGCTTATGTAACTTAAAGACTGATTAGAAGTGCTTGGCAATTACATTAGTTCACTCTTAATCTAGTTAAGACTTGTCTATTTCTGAAACGTCAACACAGTCGCCGCTTATGTACTGTACTAACAAGAAATTAAGAAATTATATTCCTAAACTCTTTCTTCAGGGAACTTTAATTAATTCATTGTTCGCTAATTGTAATTATCATGAACCAATTTTAAACCAAAAATACAACTTCAGTTATTTTACACTCGAATTTGAACTTTCCATTACTTTTTTTTTGATGAACTTAACGTTGATTTGGTGCTCAAAAATTGTTTCTTCTTATTTTTTTTAATTTTACATTTTTGTAACATTCTCTTTGTTCACTTTGTTAAATTTAATGCATCCTTAATGAACAAAGTGTTAATTTCTTTTAAAAAAAAAATAGTACTGACCTCAAACCTTTGAAAAGTACTGTATATTGACGTTAGAAATTTCCATGACCTTTTAAAATTTTCTTAAGCTTCATAACTTTTCCAGGTTTTGAAATCACACTTTTGGATTTTCAAGATTTTCCAGGACTGTAAATCCTGATCATTTAGTCCCTTTATGATCACATTTTCCTCGTGGGGACATACCCACAAGAAGGTTATGCTTTTCTTCATGAGTTCTGATGAATAATAATTAGGTGACAGTGTTCATACATGTATTCAAAGTGATTTGTAAATGGCTGCTTGCCACTTACAGATAAAGCCACTGTTGCAAGTTTCTACTTTGTTTTAAACCGTATTTTCATGCTGCTGGCTACTATTTGTTTTCAGTTGCAACATCCCAGCTCATAAGAAAACACAAATGCATGAATGTATGTTTACGTACCCCTGTCACACAGACGTCTCACTAGGTTAGTGGCCACTCTGGAAAAACAGGAATGCAAGCAACAGTTCAATAATACCACGGGGAGTAACACAATCAATTCCTTTATGTCAAAGGACAACTAAAACGTTATTCCAAGAACTAGAAAATCCACATCTAGAAAAAAGAACACCATCAACAGTGCTCTTTCAGATGGCTCAGGCGAGTTCATCTCACCCTGTGCCAAGCGAGTGACCCCAGATGTACAGGGGCTTCTGGCCAATCCGCTGCTTTATCCACTGGTAGAGGAAGAGAGCATCTGACGTCATGCCTTTCTCCGAAGGGCTGCCCTCAGAGTCACCCCAACCTGCACAAACAAACAAACCCATATGGTGCTTCACTCCGAGACTGGGAATGGGATTCTGACTTGCATGATTGGATAGTGAATTAAAATAGAATTAAAATAGACTCCCAACATACCTCTATAATCAAATGTGACTACATGGTAGCCCAATGAACTAAGAACCTGTAGAGACAAGAAGATAAAAACGTGTCTAACACCTCAGACAAATGGAGATCTTTCAAATCTTAAATGTATAATACCTTTCAAATTTTTGGGATTGGTAGATTTTTATTATTTTTTTTTGCTCACCAAGGCTGCATTTCTTTGACAAAAAATACAGTAAAAACAGCAATATTGTCAAAGGTTATTACAATTTAAAATAACTGTTTTTGTTGAGATATATTTTAGAATGTAATTTATTCCTGTGATGGCAAATCAGAATTTTCAGCAGCCATTACTTCAGTGTCACATGTTGCTCTTTCAGAAATTATTCTAATATGCTGATTTGGTGCTCAAAATCAAATCTGTTGAAAACAGTTTAATTTTTTTTTTGTGTGGGGAAACATGATCGTTTTCAGAATGAATAGAAAGAATATAGAAATAGTTGGAAAAGAATAGCATTTATTTGCAATATAAATCTTATGTAACATTACTGCCACCTTTTTTCATTGAATGCAATTCTTTGCTGAATAAAACAACTGATTTCTTTCATATAAAAAAAAACTTACTGACCTCAAATTTTTGAAAGATAGTGTAAATTCAAATGTTTTACCTTGTACAGCTGAACCCTGTGATCCCCTCCTCTGAAACACACATACAACCAAGCTTAAGTAAAGTGACATTTGATGAACTGCAAATCTTTCAAAATAAAAATGGTTACAGAGGAAACACTAGGCATCATACATTAACTGACTGAGGATCACATACTACCAGACTTTCAAATCATTCAGAACACAACAGAAACACGGCCTCATTGCTAGAACACACATGACAAATGAAGGAAACGTGTTTTCTAAAATCAGCTCAAAATATCAAACAGGTTTGATCTCCGACGACTGGATACAATCACAATCTGTGCACATCATACATTACACGACTTGTGGTCAAATATGCAGACTGACTCTTCCAGACGGGTAAAAATCTGTATAGTCTGCAAAAGTGCATTCCAGCTTTAACTCCCACTGAATCATTTTTCAACACCGAGTTGGTTTTATCAAGTGGTGTTGATCATAAGAGTGTTTGTGTACCTTGTTCCAGCATTGCCATGGAGATACAGGATGACTGGATGACTGGACTGGAAGCTTTTGTCATACCATTCAGCATATTTTGCCTGAGCCTCCCTCCACATCACTGAAGGTACTGTGTGCCTGAGAGAGAGAGAGAGAGAGAGAGAGAGAGAGAGAGAGAGAGAGAGAGAGAGAGAGAGAGAGAGAGAGAGAGAGAGAGAGAGAGAGAGAGAGAGAGAGAGAGAGAGAGAGAGAGAGAGAGAGAGAGAGAGAGAGAGAGAGAGAGAGAGAGAGAGAGAGAGAGAGAGAGAGAGAGAGAGAGAGAGAGAGAGAGAGAGAGAGAGAGAGAGAGAGAGAGAGAGAGAGAGAGAGAGAGAGAGAGAGAGAGAGATGACAGGATATACAAAAGAGATACGCAGCTGTTACAACACTGCTTCCTACACATGAAATGGTGAAAAAGAGGACAGTAAGAAGATGTGGTAGCATTCAAAATTTGAGGTTGGTCAATTTTTTAATTGTTTTGAAAAAAAAACAAGTCTCATGTTCATGAGGCATTTATTTGTCCATAAATATAGTAAAAACAGTAATATTGTGAAAAATTACTGCAATATCAAGTAACTATTTTCTATTTTAATATATTTTAAAATGTAATTTATTCATGTGACGGCAAAGCTGAATTTTCAGCAGCCATTACTCCAGACTTCAGCATCACATGATCTGTCAGAAATCATTCTAATGTGCTGGTTTGATAATAATAAGACATGTTTCTTGAGCAGCAATGTTGAGAACAGTTGTGCTGCCTTGTATTTTTGTGGAAAATTGTGATGCATTTTATTCAGGATTCCTCTGAAAGTTCAAAAGAACAACATTTATTTGAAATATACTTTTTTTGTAACATTATAAATGTCTTTACTGTCACTTTTGATCAGTTCAATACATCCTTGCTGAATTAAGTAAAAAAAAAAAATCTTACTGAACCCAAACTTTTGAACAGTAGTGTATCCCTTTAGGACTGTTCACTTCACCAAGACTTCATTATCAATACTGAATCTGACCAGTGCACAGACAAGCTTATTTATGCAGAGAAAACTACAGCATCAGCTGCAGGAAGCTTATGTGGCCCTTCCCACTGTTACTCAGTAAAAGTCAAACACACACACAGTCACACCCAATGGCCAGCAGCCACAGGCCCATGCAGTCCTCTGTCACCACGGATTTACACACTTTGGGCCACAGGCTATGTTTCAATAAGTGCAGCACTTTTTCCACGCCCTTCAGAAAGACAGCCATGCCCAAAAGGCAGATAAAGAGGGACAGAACCTGTAGGGTAGAGAACGTGAGGACAGAGAGACAGACAGGTACAGGCAGGGAGATGAAGAGTGGAGGCAGGCCAGGCTGTGTCTGTATTTTAGCTGTAGTCTGTGTTCTCACCACACTCCAATGTTGATTCCCTCCTCGGGCTGCAGGTAGAAGTTGCGAGTGTGATTCAAGCCCTGATCCTCTGGTCTCTTCAGATCTATAAAATACGGCACTCGCACTGAAAGAGAGAGATAAAAAGACAACAGTCAACATGAAACTGAATCTGATGTATTTCTGAGTTAAACAGGATATTCCACAGGGGAAAAAGGTAGGGAATTGATGGGGAAAGGATGGATAAAGTTATTGTATTTTGATTATGAAATGGTAATTTTTTTTAATTAATACTTTTAATCAGCAAGGATGCAATAAATTGATCAAAAGTGACAGTAAAGACATTTATAAGGTTACAGTAGATTTCTATTTAAAATGAATGTCATTCTTTTCAACTTTCTATTCAAAGAATCCAGAAAAAATGTATCACTGTTCCCACAAAAATATAAAGCAGCACAACTGTTTGACAAGTGTTATTATCATTGATAATAATTAGGGATGCACTGATACCACTTTTTCCAGTACTCGCCCGATCACCGATACTTTTATTTTTGGTACTTGCCGATACCGAGTACCGATACCGATATTTTTATTGCATTTGTACATTTTTTAAGTATTGGGTATAGAAACCAAAAGGGTATTTATAATGTTAGTTGGTTAACTTAATTTATCAAATAGATACAGTCAAACCAAAATTTATTCAGACACCTTCAACATTTCTCACATTATCACAGTTTATTCACTATAGTTTAGAAAATGGTAATAAAATATGACAAGAACTCAGAGTTACACTGTGTTAGAACAAATTCATCCAAATTTGTATCAATTTTACTGGTAGTCCACTCTATGAAGAATTTTTGGGTATGATTTGTCACAGTTTACTTTATTCTGCTATCCTCACTTACATCAATGAACTATAGTGTCCTGCACCCACTAGTAAAAAAAAATATCAAAAATTATATCTGGTCTCTGAATAATTTTTGGTTTCACTGTATATCCTTCGGTTATTTTCACACTTAATTATTCCCATTAAAATGTATTTTACAAGTTTTTGTTACTTTCACTGTTAATTTTTTTGCTCTATGGTACA
>NW_015551147.1:603546-608721 GCF_001515605.1 Sinocyclocheilus anshuiensis | reverse complement strand
GAGAGAGAGAGAGAGAGAGAGAGAGAGAGAGAGAGAGAGAGAGAGAGAGAGAGAGAGAGAGAGAGAGAGAGAGAGAGAGAGAGAGAGAGAGAGAGAGAGAGAGAGAGAGAGAGAGAGAGAGAGAGAGAGATGACAGAAAAGAGAAAAGAGATACGCAGCTGTTACAACACTGCTTCCTACACATGAAATGGTGAAAAAGAGGACAGATGTGGTAGAGAGAGAGAGAGAGAGAGAGAGAGATGACAGGATATACAAAAGAGATACGCAGCTGTTACAACACTGCTTCCTACACATGAAATGGTGAAAAAGAGGACAGTAAGAAGATGTGGTAGCATTCAAAATTTGAGGTTGGTCAATTTTTTAATTGTTTTGAAAAAAAAACAAGTCTCATGTTCATGAGGCATTTATTTGTCCATAAATATAGTAAAAACAGTAATATTGTGAAAAATTACTGCAATATCAAGTAACTATTTTCTATTTTAATATATTTTAAAATGTAATTTATTCATGTGACGGCAAAGCTGAATTTTCAGCAGCCATTACTCCAGACTTCAGCATCACATGATCTGTCAGAAATCATTCTAATGTGCTGGTTTGATAATAATAAGACATGTTTCTTGAGCAGCAATGTTGAGAACAGTTGTGCTGCCTTGTATTTTTGTGGAAAATTGTGATGCATTTTATTCAGGATTCCTCTGAAAGTTCAAAAGAACAACATTTATTTGAAATATACTTTTTTTGTAACATTATAAATGTCTTTACTGTCACTTTTGATCAGTTCAATACATCCTTGCTGAATTAAGTAAAAAAAAAAAATCTTACTGAACCCAAACTTTTGAACAGTAGTGTATCCCTTTAGGACTGTTCACTTCACCAAGACTTCATTATCAATACTGAATCTGACCAGTGCACAGACAAGCTTATTTATGCAGAGAAAACTACAGCATCAGCTGCAGGAAGCTTATGTGGCCCTTCCCACTGTTACTCAGTAAAAGTCAAACACACACACAGTCACACCCAATGGCCAGCAGCCACAGGCCCATGCAGTCCTCTGTCACCACGGATTTACACACTTTGGGCCACAGGCTATGTTTCAATAAGTGCAGCACTTTTTCCACGCCCTTCAGAAAGACAGCCATGCCCAAAAGGCAGATAAAGAGGGACATACTGAATGTTTAACATTATATTCATTGCATACATATACTTCGTAGTAGACATCCTTAACTCCTTTCTGCTGTCTATTGTTCTGTTGTCGGTGTTTCTTTGTTTGAATATGGTGTTTATCACACGCTGTGTGGTATCGGCGTTTGGTATCGGGGCATTTTAACGAGTACGAGTACAGGAGACTAGTATCGGTGCATCCCTAATAATAATAAATGCTCTTGAGCAGCAAATCAACATATTAGAATGATTTCTGAAGGATCATGTGACTCTGAAGTCTGGAGTAATGAATGCTGAAAATTCAGCTCACAGAAATAAATTACATTTTTCAATGTGTGACCCTGGACCACAAAACCAATCATAAGGGTCAATTTTTTGAAACTGAGATTTATACATCATCTGAAAGCAGAATAAATAATCTTTCCATTAATGCATGGTTTGTTAGGATAGGACAATATTTGGCTGAGATACAACTATTATACTATTTCAAACTAACTATGAAAATCTGGAATCTGAGTGTGCAAAAAATTCTAAATATTAAGAAAAAAAAATCGCCTTTAAAGTTGTCCAAATGAAGTTCTTAGCCATGCATATTACTAATCAAAAATGAAGTTTTGATATATTTACGGTAGGAAATGTACAAAATATCTTCATGGAACATGATCTTTACTTAATATCCTAATGATTTTTGGCATAAAAGAAACATTTATACTTTTGACCTATACAAGGTATTGTTGGCTATTGCTACAAATATACCTGTGCTACTTATGACTGGTTTTGTGCTCCAGGCTCACATATTACAATACGATATTTTCACAATATTACTGTTTGTTTGTTTTTTTGGTCAAATAAATGCAGCCTTGGTGAGCAGAAGAGACTTCTTTCCAAAACATTTAAAAAAAATCTTACAGACACCAAACTTTTTATCAGTAGGTACAATAAAACGATACTGGTATCGGTATCGGGCCCGATACTGGTCTCCTGTACTCGTAAAAATGCCCCAATACCAAACGTAGATACCACACAGCATGTGATAAGCGCCATATTCAAACAAAGAAACACCAACAACAGAACAACAGACAGCAGAAAGGAGTTAAGAAGTTGAGGTTTGCATGAAGCTGGGTGACAGCATGCCCAGGAGACTACAGGCTGTCATTAAGGCTAAAGGTTGCCTGACAAAGTATTCATAGTTGTGTAAATAATACTGTCATACTAACAGTTGTCTGAATTATTTTTGGTTGATTGTAATCTATTACATACCTTTCTATCAAAATTATCTAACATTATCAAGATGAATTTGTTCTGACACAGTGTAACTCTGAGTTCTTGTCATATTTTATTACCATTTTCTAAACAATAGCGAATAAACTGTGATAATGTGAGAAATGTTGAAGGTGTCTGAATAAATTTTGGTTTGACTGTATCTATTTGATAAATGAAGTTAACCAACTAACATTATACATACCCTTTTGGTTTCTGTACCCAATATTTAAAAAATGTACAAATGCAATAAAAATATCGGTATCGGTACTCGGTATCGGCAAGTACCAAAAATAAAAGTATCGGTATCAGGCGAGTACTGGAAAAAATGGTATCGGTGCATCCCTAGATTTAACTTTACATTCTCTTCAATAAAGGTACATTTTTATGAAATAATAAAAGTGTTTATAATAATACAGAACATTTAAATTACAAATAAAGTTATCATGCTGGTAAATTCTTCAAACTGCCGTGTCTGATCTGAGAACTTAAAACAGTTTTTGCTACAAAAAAAATATATATATCTGACTAACATTACGTTTGCAATTTAAGAACCGAAAGTGTGCCACAAGCTTTCTCAGGAGACTGACGACTTGACTAAGTTCACAGACCTTAGTCACAGATTTCTCTCGGAGTAAAGCAGACATCTAGATGCTTACGGTCACACTTTTACACACATTTTGTCCATTATTAGCTCAGACTGCAAACCGAAGCACAATATAGTGTGGCGAAACACATCAGCTGACAGAAAAAAGTGTGACACTGCTGACAATGCTAATGCTAACATCAGCCCAAAACACCACAGAACATGCCTAATATCAGAGAAATGAAACTATGATGTGACAACATAGGAGTTATCTGATAAAACTGAGAGGCATGTGTGAGACGCTGTTGAAATGAGACAGGACCTCAGCAGCAAACAGAGTGGGCATTTATCTGGACTGATGGATGAATGATGGCTTTGTTTGGTCGTTTCAGCAAAAGGCTGACGATGGATGCAAACTGCAACTGTACATCAAACGTTAATGTTTCAAAATGTCTTATTAAATGTCACAAGGTCCAGCAGATTCTGTTCTGTGATGGACATCACTTTAACCAAAAGACATTGTATTGCAAAACAGGTGCTAAGGCATCAGTTCTTAAGGACAAAGTAGAGATTGTTGGTCATTATATTGATCAAAAGTGACTGCAAAAACTTTTATATTGTTACAAAGGTGAGCATCCGAAAAGTTTCCTTACTAATTTTCAAATGCTACAGTATGCAGTTATTATATCTCGAATACAAAAGTGTGCTTGACTGAATGTGTCTAAGAGTTGTTCTGAGCATGCTGAATATTTCACAGGGGAAAATGCAGTGTAACAATCTCCTTGGATACTACATTTCCCTTGAGGCTAAATGCCCTAAGCTTGTCCTTTCACTACAGATGCAGCAGCAGAAAATTATGGAAACTGACTTTAAATATTAAATTTAAAAATCAACAAGAAATAACGTAGCATCCAAAATAATGACAATTTACATGGCAGTTTAGCTTGAATAAACAAAACGCAAATGGCAAAATGACTGGTCTAAATACAAAAGGTTAAACAGGTCAGGCTAGATACTCAAAATAAAAAAAATACTCACTAAAACGTATATAATCTAAATAAATAAATAAATAGTTTACAAAGAGAGGCCTAAATACTTGTAAAATTTAACAAAGACACTCAACAAATGTTTACAAAGACTAGACTAAATGCTCAAAGTGCTAAAAACACTTACATAAATACCGGAGTTTACTAAGACTGACCAAGTCACTTGCCAAAGATAACAAAAGTATGTCCATGAAAAAAAACTAAAAAAAAAAAACCGTTAAAAATGTCTGAATGCCAAAGTATACAAACACTGACATAAATATCAATGTTTACACACAGTTTAACCAAAATATTCCCCAGTTAAATAAAAATTGGTTGCAAATACTCACCAAAGTTTAAAAATACTAATTTTGCTTGTATTGATGGACAGACTTTGATGATAACAGGGATGGCGATGTAGATTCCCAGCACCCAGATCAGTATCCTCCTTAGCCTCCATATCAGACCACCCCTGCAGACAGAGAGAAGAACTGGTTACATAAAACACGGATTCATTTAACACACATATAGTAAATAAAGTAATAAATAAAGCAGTATTTTGTCCTATTCAACAACACATGCAGTGATTAATTAAGAACAACATTCTCTCAATTGGCTGAAACACTTTGGACAGTTGAAGCATATATTGTGGCAATATTAAATGATGTTTTTTAATAAAAATCACATAGAAGGTTTGTCATGTGTAAGTACAAGATGTGAACAAAAGTGTTTATTGGGAATCTTTTCAGACATGCTCTTCTCTTTTGAACTGAATGGTTAATTAATGGTACTCATAACATGGCTTGTCTTCTCTTGGTCTCCCTCACACTCAGAGGTCAGACAGTGTGCATCTTTGCGGCCAGCAGTGACCTCTAAATTGTGCCGGGGAGTATAAAGTGTCATGATTAAAATTAGAGAGATAGCAAGAGATCACTTAGAGGAACAACTCACCCTGTCTGACTTACTGCACTGAGCTCTACGTGTTTGTGTGTGCCTAATATACAAATTAAAGTGTGACTTTCCGATTCTAGGAGGTTTGTGGTGAAAAGCTGCTTTATTAAGCTTGCTTCATTTCCTTAAACTGCATAAGGAATTTTTCCTACCTAACTCATGACCAGGGGATTACTTAAACACTCAGATACT
>NW_015551147.1:591881-603022 GCF_001515605.1 Sinocyclocheilus anshuiensis | reverse complement strand
CAAACACACACACACACACGCACACAGACTAACAAACACACACGCTCACTCACACACACACGTACACAGACTAACACACACACACACACACACACACACACACACACACACACATACATACATACATACATAGGTATACACATGCAAGCTCTCTCATACACATTATATTTATGTAAAATTGTATCATGGTTTCCACAAAAATACTAAGGAGCACAACTGTTTTCAACATTGATAGTAATAAATGTTTCCTGAGCACCAAATTAGCATATTACAGTTATTTCTGAAGGATCACGTGACACTGAAGACTGGAGAAATGGATGCTGAAAATTCAACTGTGCATTACAGAAATAAAACATTTCAAAATATAATATTTTACAATATTAGTTTTTACCTAGTATTTTAATAAAATAAATGCATCCTTGTTAAGCATAAGAGACTTCTTTAAACAGCAGTGTACATGCTTTATACACTTTAGTTTCTTCACAGTAAATGGCAACCATAAAGGTGCAGTCATATGAAACCTCGAGAATATTCCTAAAACTATTAATAATGCAGAACTGAGAGAGTCAGCAAAGACAGGACATGAAGAAGACAGAGAATGTCCCAGACAGGGTGAAAGAGGAGTAAAAGCAATAATCCAGGAAGCGGGCCAAAGCTGAGCATCCGGTTTGATCCGGCTGACCCTAGATCAGTTCCACCATGGCATCTAACATCCCTACGACCTTTCCTCTGCCTCCTTCAGACCACACCTGCTCACTTTGATCAACTAATACTGTACTTAACTACCTAAACATGAAGAACTAAAGAATTAAAATTTATAATGTAAACAAATTGGAACAAACCAAATAAAAGATTCAATTGTGTTCTGCGTTTATGGAAACGAGTAGTAGAAAGAAGACAGGAAATGATTGACGAAGAGTAGGCCTATGGAGAACTCAAACCCACATATCAATGTGTCAGCATGCAAATACCCAATAAACCACATCTCTAACTGCACTTGTAACTTGCATTATACTTATTCCAGGTGGTTAATGCAGCAGGCGGCTGATCTGGAGTTCCCTGCAGAGATAAGACGGTGTGGTTACCTGGCAGTGAGTCACAGAAGGTTTGATCTGAGTGTGTGTGTGTGTGTGTGTGTGTGTGTCCATGTAGTGCGTGTGAGAGTTTCTGCTTGTAAGTGAGAGTACAAGGTGATTGTGACAGAGAGAGTTAGACTATTGTGCAACAGCAGAGCTAAATACAGCACACACAGGCTGCACTGAAACTCATTACTGTACAGTGCTTACACAAATACCGCCAAGGTGCTATTTGTGTGTGTGTATGCATAAACTTGTTGTTGAGAATATATACTTTTGTATCCAGTACAACAAGCCATTTATTTGTTTATGTGGCTGGTTAGGTTATAAGATTGTGCAGTTCTGTGCTTGTACACACTGTTTTTGCAGGTACATATATGCACAGAGCATGCGATCCAGAGCTTCAATACCTTCAGGGTAACACTAATATGTTAAGTCATGCTGATCCAATGCCATATGGGCATTATTACAGCTGTCTGGGCATCAGGAGTCCAGACTGCACTGAGACAGAGTGTTTCTGACTAGTGCATCCAGCAAAAAGATGGGAAGGAATGAGAGAGAACAGGCTAAAAATCTTGGCCAAACAATATTAACAGAAACGTATTTAACAGATTGGATAACAAAGTTTGTTCATATATTGAATGAAATTTCACAACAAAAAGCCGTTTCTGTTCTCAAACAGATTGCACACATCTCAAGTAATATATTGTAGCATACAGATGTGCTTGTACACTACGGTTCAAAAGTTTGAGGTCAGCAAGTTTTTATTTTTTAAGAAACGAATACTTTTATTTGGCATAGATGCATATATTTATTAATAGCGACAGTAAAGACTTTTGTGAATGTTAAAAAGATTTCTATTTTGAAATAAATGCTGTTCTATTGAAATTCCTATTCATATCAAAGAATCTTTAAAAATGTGTCAAAATTTTGAACACCAAATTAGTATATTTTTAGCATATTAAATGATTTCTGAAGGATCATGTGACACTGAAGACTTTTCCAGATCATGATTAAAATTACATTCTAAAAATATATTAATTGTTACAATATTTCTAATGAATGCAGCCTTTGTGAGCAAAACACAATTCTTTCAGAAAAAGGAAAAAAATCTTACTAACCCCAAATTTCTGAATGGTACTGTACGTGGAGAGATGGGAAGGTTTACTCAGTTTACAATCATGTCTTAAAGCATAACATGTATCATGAATCACTGCACTGATCCATTTTTCAGTGCTGATTGCTGTTTAACTTTGTAATTTGACAGTTTTGGTTCCGTTCTAGTGCACCTCCTTGGTCATTTACTTCCATTTGCGTGTGTGTCAGTCTCTGCATTTGACAGGATGCAACTCTCTAAAAATGATAACCTCCAACACACTACTCCTACACACCCAAACACTCATACACCACAACACTCAGAAACACACTCTGAAATCACCAAGTCAAGTGCATACATCTTAAAATAGAGACGAGATCATAAAACTTTTTGGCAGCAACTACAAATTGGCAGCAGTCAGCAGCAGTCTTCATACCATATTTATGAAGACATCAAACTCTGAGAAGACTATCGTAGTTACCCAATAACCTATTAATAACCCATTAGCTATTAATTCAGAATTTATAAAAAGAGAATTCCCCCTCACTGCATTTCTTAAGTCAATCTGAAGCCTACTGTGACATCAGCAATGCTCAAACAATAAAACTAAGCAGTGGTTTGACTATTATTTAGCCATTTTAGTGTAATTGTATATATATCTGGCATTAACCATGAAGGAAAAGTGAGAACCTAAATGCACGTCTGATTCTACATTAATAAATTATTGGGTAGTTTTAAGGTCAGCATATTTGGCAAAGAACAGATGCATAATTCTGTTTATTACCAGAGCAGACAGGCAGTAAGATCCTGCTGTACTCAATGATAAGCCTACTTTAGGATTAAATGAACTACACAAGAACACTGAAGTATGCAAGAAACAACCTGAACAACATTTCATACCCATTCTACAATAGAACACTATTGGATCCCAGTGATTTTCTCTGTTTGGACAAAAAAGTGCTGCTAAGAATTGTTATTGACGGATCTCATGGGATTTCGATTCAAATGTATCTTTTAAGCCCAGATAAACCAGCATATCCCCTACTCCAACCTCAAACTCTGGTCTTGAAAGTCGCAGTTAGATCACTTCCACTTGAAAACATCACAGGAAAACTTTTTTTGTCTCTTCCTTCTCTTTCTGTCCGACGCCAAAGGCTTGCCTCATGTCTGCGGGTACCAGACAACAGCTCCTAAGTGGCAGACATTGGTATAGGATATGCTTTTAGAGCTCTTAGCTGCAGCTGCCCGGATCAATGTCCCAAATATCCTGGTACAGCTGTAGAGCACCGACTGACAAATACTAGCTCTATCAATGACCATGATCAATTAGCGGCTAAAGCCCTGACTGCCAAAAAACGTCTGGATGGAGTTAAGAACATAAATACTTTTTACATTATATTGCATAATACTAACAGATTAGTAGTTAAAACACACTGACAAATAATTAGCTAGAAAAACTAAAATTGAAAAGGTTGGTGTCTGTAAAATTTTTTTAACATCTGACATAGATCATGGATACTGTTCCATAAACACAAACATCAGCTTTTTTGCATCCATTCTGAGCCACTTCCAAATGTGGTTTTACAGTGAATCAAATACATATCCAATATCTGGACATCTGACCTACATTTAAACATACATATCCATTTTCCGTTGGGATTCAACGCCCCTACAAGGTGAGGGTGACAAGTGTGCCCATAAAGATAGCTTTTCTTAATGAAAATGAAAATAAAAACTTGTCGCCATTTCAGAAAAGGTCAGATTTTCATAAAAATGTAAAAAAGGACTAGATGTGAGACCAGGACAGGCTTACAATCAACGGTTAAACTGTGTAGAATGAAGATGATAAAGAAGAAGCAGTAGAAGTAGAGAAAAGTGGAACACTTTCAAAAACCTGCAGCTACAGCTACATGTAATAGATTATGACAGGTCTGACGGACCGGACTCTCTAAGAGACACTGAGGTGACACTGAGAAACCCAGGTCTGGTAACACAGCTTGGGGTAGGAAGAGGACTTTAATGCTTCCTGCTTTCAACACAGCAAAAAATGGTGTCTTCTGGTAACATAATACTGTTAGCTTCCCCCATTAGACCAAATGAAATGGCATTCATAATGCATTTAACTTTGGTTATGTGACATATTTACAGAGGAAATTAGCTTTAGAGTGGTAATTCCCCTCTTACTGAATACCCTCGTATCGAACTATGTAATAATAACGCAAATGGGATCCGATAAGGCAAAACAGACATGCGAAGGATACGTGAAACTGTAGACACTGCACTCCTAAGGATGAAAAAGAGATAGACATGTGCTCAGGCTCTCTACTTCCTTCCTCACTCCTTTCGTCCTCCCTTTCACTCTTCTCTTCTTTCACCTGTCCTAATGAGTGTCTCAGACCGCTCAGCGGAGCTTAGAAGAGCAGTTTTGACAGAGATGCCAGAATTAGTTATGGCTCTGTTTGACCAAAGATCAGTCTCCTTCAAACGGCCTTGGGAAGGATCACCACCAACCCGGTTTAGAGCAGTGCAAAACTACATAATTATATTCAATATCAACAAATGGGTGGGTACCTCAATGACCAGTTGACCTTAAAGGGGTCATATGATGCTTTTTTAAAGATCATTTTGTGTATTTGGTGTAACAGAATATGTTGACATGCTTTAATGTTCAAAAAACACATTATTTTTCAAATACTGTACATTATTGTAGGTCCTCTATGCCCCGCCTCTCTCAAATGCTTCGTTTTCTACAAAGTCCCTCCTTCTGACAAGCGCAGTCTGCTCTGATTGGCCAGCTGACCCAGTGCATTGTGATTGGCCGAACACCGCAAGCACTCGTCGGAAATGGAACGCCCCTTACCATAATCGCGAGCTTCATCTTTCAAAATTAATGTAAAGACAGTAAATAATGTCATTAGTTTTACCATCAGTTCAAGCCAGAAAGGGGAACAGAGTCACGTGACAGACACAGTGATGAAGCTGGTATGTGTTTGCAGTACACAAGCCATGGTTAAGACAGCTGACTCCACTGTGATGTGACCCTGTCTCTCTCTCTCTCTCACACACACACACGATGTGCAAAACTCCGCATTTGCACAGTCAATAGCAAATACTTAAACTAAAAACAAAACAGGCGCTGATTCAGAAGCGCCAGATTGTCATAGCAAAGTCAGAATTACCTCCTCTCCTAGGTTCACGAAACGGTCGTCCATAAAATGCATTGCTGTTCTGTTGTAAGTAATCTTAAAGATTTCTAAATGCATCTACTTTCGGAAGGCCAAATAAAGTGCTTTTGCTTTCGCCTAGAAACACACAACGTCTCCCTGACATGGCTGCTTCAACACTAACTGCGGTTACTGAAACCACGCCTTCTTTCTTTGTGTGAACATTTGGGCGGCATTATGCAAATATTTCCACATAGTGAGGTAGATATGTGGGGGCGTGTTAGAACGAGCCGTTTTAGGGGGGTGTGGCAGAGTCTTAACTTTGATAAAGAATATCTCTTTGGTTTTGAGACTTTAGTCTTTGCAACTTCAGGGATCTTATCTATGTACAATCAGCTTGTAACACTCCAAAGAGAAAGGAAAACTTGAAATCGCATCACATGACCCCTTTAAGGAAGCTTGCAAAGGTTTGGTTTCAGATTCATCTAATGAAGAGAATCGAGGTATGCACTGTTTGTGAACATTTATATGGCTGTGCAATCTTCTCTGAGAAGGTGCAAACTGTGTAACAGTGAAACCACAGCACGCTGTTATCATGCTAACTACAGCAATAAAAAGAAAAAACTGACTGAACTAGTGGCTATTAGATGACTAGTTGACCAACGTGACCTCACAGCAACTTCAATACATTAACACACCCTTGATTTGTTTCTCAAGACAAGTTATTGTCAAGATATGTTTTCAGTCCTCCTGAAATCTTCTTATTCCTATCAAACTTGACACACTTTCCCAAGAAGAGCTAAAATAAGACACCAAATTGTCATGATTAGATGCCTCTTGGGCCTATGTTTGATCTAGAGCTCCTGTTCCCAGAATGTAAGAACAGACCAGAATTTCAGGTTGAAATGTGCAGTGTATAACTGACATGGTTTAGAGGGAAGCAGGGGTTTGTTATTTAGGCTGAAGGCTAGTCCACCCCTCTTTTAAATGGATGTCTTTAAAAACAAGGGAATGCAACTAACCAACCTATTTTAAAAGACCCCATCAAATCAAAACTGACATTTTGTGGCTTTTAGACTTTTTTTGTCTTTAAGATTTTAAAGTCTTGATGAAACAGAAATTGCAACAGATCTTTTCTTCCATATTGTCACGTACATCCAGGTGAAACGGATTAGGACAGAGAGAGAAGAGAGGTAAGTCTGATTTCACTGGAAGATCAAGTTACGACATTTTAATTAACTTATGAGGTCAAAAAATTTAAAAAATTAAATGCTTGGATGAATCATTCGCAATAAAATCAATAATACGAATTTAGAAAAGAGATATGCTAAATTTCCATTTCATGTTAATGTTAAGTCATCTGTTGATAGTAAAAAGAGAGCAGATACATGTATTTATATATGCCATCATTGTCTTCCTGGAAAAAAGAATGGCAGCCAAACTTCCTCTTTCCATAAACAAATGCATCAACAAGGACAGAACACTGTGCTCTTCAAGCGATTTAATGTTGTCTTTAACTTATGACATACAAAATTTTACAGGGGATTTCAGCTAATTTAATTTCACAGATTCTGTGAATTAAAGCTAAACCGACCCTTTTAACCTTGAACCCGGCCTGCCACACAAAGGTCACTGCAACCAGACTAACCAGTGGCAGCTCCTGTGTCGGACACATGACCGGCTCCAGCACCCAATACCCCAGACCCATACAGCACCGGAGGAGAGTCCGATTACTGCGCCATCAGATACAGTGCAATAGTAGAGTAGCATTTCAGTTTAAATGAGATGTGATGGTAGAACTTTACAGGACCACTTCCTGCTAGTGTTTCATGCTAATTTGGCAAACAACGTCTTTTATAACAAGGCATTTTCCAGGTTTGTTATATTGGAATCTTTCATAACATCAGCTCAGTTGCTACTACCTGAAATATGTTGTAACAATATTGTAGTTAAGAGCTGTAAGTGTTTCCACATTCAGCTAAATCCCAATATAAATCAGATCAGAGCATATAACAGCTCAGGCCCACTTATTAAAAAGAAGTCTCATATGCTTACCAAGGTTGCATTTATCTGATCAAAAATACACTAAAATATTGTGAAATATTATTACTATTTAAAACAATTGTTTTCTCTTTGACTACATTTTCAAATGTAATTGATTAATTTGACAAAAGCTGAATTAGGCGGCAATTAATCCAGTCTTCAGTGTCACATGATCCTTCAGAAATCATTTCTAATATGATGATTTGGTGCTCAAGAAACATTTCTTATTATCAATGTTAAGTTTTTTTTTAAACAGGAATCTTTTGTAACATTATAAATGTCTTTACTGCCACTTTGATCAATTTAATGTGCCCTTGCTGAATAAAAGCAATACTTTTTATTATTATTACTGCTTTAATCTTTTTTTAATCATAGTGTATATTAAGCAAACATTAGCAAACATGAGACACGGGTCTCTAACTGACCTCCAGGGTCAAAAGTCACAGGCAATTCACTCAAAACCAGTTACTATTTCCATGTGACATGGTAACCATGAAACCTAATACAATCCTGTTATCTTAAAAGCATGTTGGGGTTGCAACCCCCACCAGCTGAGAAGCACTGATCAGTGGGAAATCCTCCAGGATCCCAATTGTCAACATGTTCTGGCAGTACATAATGTTTCTTTGCTGAGTGTACAATGTTTTACCACCATATTGGTGGACCAGAATGTCCAGCTTCCTCCCACTTTGATCTGCAGAGCAAGTCCTGGCTGAGAAGAATGACATCACTAAACATACACCTGTTTAAACTCAGCCTTGGCAAGACCAAACAAACCGGAGAAATGTCTAGAACCTTTGCATTTAAGGCCTAATATTGTTCCTGAAATCTGAATCATGTGCAGGGATATGCCTAGACAACAGCCACCATGCATCCTCCTACAGTGATGCAATATTACATTATTTTAAATATAGCAGTAAAAACATGAACTGTATGACTCAGCTCTGCTTTGAGGAAATCTACAAAAGATATCACCTTGCTTCCACTTTAGCATTTAACCATACATTAGAAAAATAACTCTCTTTGCATGTAAGGGACCTCTGATGGGCTCTAAATATGACTTTCTAGACTTTTCCACTCGACGGAGACAGAAATACTCTAACTGAAGCAAAAGAGCTACTAGAAGTTGCTGATCTAGTTTGGGACAGCCTAAATACTATTTAGAGTCTCAAGAGAGTCACGTGGGACTGTGATTCAATCATAGAGAATAATCTATGTGGCTTCATGCCTCAAAAGAGTTTCAAGCCACTTGGATATGAAAAGAATGACAATAATGCATGTGATATCATATTAACAAGCATCAAACAGGACTGTGTGTTGAAAATACATCAGATGATGCTGAAAATGCATAACTTAAAAACAACACAGAGCCAGGGTTTTTATTTAAGAATTAATGGAGAAGATATACATCTGGTGATTTATGTACAAAACAGTTACCTGCCATTTTTTACTATTAACTGATTTTGAACAAATGCAGAATTGTTAATAAAAGTTATTATACGGTTAGATTGTGTTTAATACTGGGTCTGCACAGGTTGAAAACCCAAAGATATGATTTGAGCAAGCTTTCCAGAAACTTATACTGGTAAAAACAGGTATAGAGCCAGAGAACATCAGTGCCACATGTGCAACAGCGGCTGTCAGTCTCACCTCCTGTAGCGTCTCCCCATCCCTGTCCCCGAACCTCCTGGATCAGAAGCAGCGTCTGTCTTTTTGTGGCACTGCTTTAGATCGGAGCTGCCGTCCAGTAGTGTAACGTTACCCGTGAACGAGCTGTCAAGGTCTGCGCTGCCTTTTCGCTTTCGCATCACTGAAACGTGAAACAGCACAGGTAAACACACACAGATGAGACTGGAGGTATTATACTGCAGTCTCGCGCGAATCCTCGCCGAATCGAGCGGAAGAGCTGCTGAAAAAATCTTGCAGCCGTGCTGGATCCGGTCGTTCCGCGACGGTGTGTGTGATCCGGTGTTTCTCCTCCCGGCGATTGGGACATTCAGCACTTTTTCTACCTACATTGTTTTGCAGGAGTCGGATATCTGCAGAGACCAGCTGATAAGCGTAGCCTCTCGCCCGCCGTCCTTCCGCTCAGCCAATCACAGACAGCCGCTCAGCCCACTCCGACGCTTCAACAGCCAATCACACAGCGCTCAGCTCCGCCAACGGCCAAACACACAGAGCCGTAGCGCCCTCTCTCGTTCAGTTAAATCGTGTAGCGACGGGTTGCCAGATCAGTGGAAGATAATCTTGTATATTTTTTCTTACACCTCTGTAAGTATGCAGCAAGAGTTAGTGCTTTAAGTCTAGCTCCAGAGGGCGCTGCACGCTTTTTTCATAAAAAATGTTACATTACAAAGAAAATCAGTAGCCCCTCACTGCAGAACACAAGATCCAGGGGGCGTGGTTGGATCCACATCTAGGGGGTGGAGAGATTGGTAGGTTTAGGGGTGGAGATGGGTGGGTTTTGGAATCAGGGGGTGGAGACGGGTAGGTTTAGGAATATGTAAGGTGGGAGGAGTTGGATCTGATCCAACCACGCCCCCTGGATCTTGTGTTCTGCAGTGAGGACCATCTCAAGAAAATAGAGCAATTTATTTAAAGAGATCTGGCAACATCGCATTTGTCCTACAGAGACTTACTTCCGTACAGACCAAACCTGCTCATCCTGCTATACTTGGCCACTGAAAACATGTCAGCTTCAGTGTAATTATAGACAATAGGTGGCCTTGCCACGTTTTTAACAAATAAGTCTTAGATTTCCTCGTATTTCGGTGTAATTTAGTGCATGCGCTAAATATCTAACATGCATGGTCTATGATAGTTTAACAATCGAGCAAAACCATCGAACCCTTGCCCATATCAAAATAAACAAACACATACTGTACATGTCAAACTAAGGGATTCAAGAAAATGTATTTTAAAAGTTTAAAATATAAATGCACATATTAGAGAAGAACACCCTCAACAGCTTCAACGTGACCGCACGATCATCAAACAAATTAATAATGCATAAAAACATTCGTATAAGTATTCGAGTCCAGTCATATGAAGTTGTAGTCGTGAATTCTGTATTATATTAATAATAAAACCCAACCTGTTCATTCTGATGGGATTACATTGTAGATGTTTTGACAGGATGCGTGGACTAGCAAATTTTTCCAGTGAGTTTCCTCTCACGTGACCATAACCCAACAATTAATGCAGCGGAAGGAGCGTGCTTTCCACACTGCCATAAAAATAGTGGCAAAATGTGTCAAGTGGGTGACGCATTTTTCGAATTAATGATGATGTATACGAAGATTATTAAATTAGATAGGCCTATGCTAAAATAGAATTTTTAGATTTTTCTATAAAATAAAATGACAGCCGTATTTTTTATATTTTTGTTTAAGTCTATGTAAATGAAAATATGTTATTAGAGATATTTTATTTAGATGTAGATGGGCATTTGATCCCCCTCTAACATTATTTAATGTATTTATTATTAAAAAAAAATAAATTTATTTAAAAAACTAAATAACAGGGAAAATATTCTACATGTTGTATCAGATTAAAGTCCCCATGAAATCAAAATTAAAAATTCTTATTTTTTTAATGGAATACTGTAGTGTTTATTATAAATAATTTATCGGTGCACTTTATTTCTTTTTAAATTAATGTGCCCTCATAATCTTTAATCAAAAACATTAACCTCCCCTCCCCCTCAAAACGACTCATCTTCTCTTCCGGTCATGAGCTATGGCGCAAGGGCGGAGCTAGTGA
>NW_015551147.1:573987-591622 GCF_001515605.1 Sinocyclocheilus anshuiensis | reverse complement strand
CCCCCTAGATGTGGATCCAACCACGCCCCCTGGATCTTGTGTTCTGCAGTGAGGACCATCTCAAGAAAATAGAGCAATTTATTTAAAGAGATCTGGCAACATCGCATTTGTCCTACAGAGACTTACTTCCGTACAGACCAAACCTGCTCATCCTGCTATACTTGGCCACTGAAAACATGTCAGCTTCAGTGTAATTATAGACAATAGGTGGCCTTGCCACGTTTTTAACAAATAAGTCTTAGATTTCCTCGTATTTCGGTGTAATTTAGTGCATGCGCTAAATATCTAACATGCATGGTCTATGATAGTTTAACAATCGAGCAAAACCATCGAACCCTTGCCCATATCAAAATAAACAAACACATACTGTACATGTCAAACTAAGGGATTCAAGAAAATGTATTTTAAAAGTTTAAAATATAAATGCACATATTAGAGAAGAACACCCTCAACAGCTTCAACGTGACCGCACGATCATCAAACAAATTAATAATGCATAAAAACATTCGTATAAGTATTCGAGTCCAGTCATATGAAGTTGTAGTCGTGAATTCTGTATTATATTAATAATAAAACCCAACCTGTTCATTCTGATGGGATTACATTGTAGATGTTTTGACAGGATGCGTGGACTAGCAAATTTTTCCAGTGAGTTTCCTCTCACGTGACCATAACCCAACAATTAATGCAGCGGAAGGAGCGTGCTTTCCACACTGCCATAAAAATAGTGGCAAAATGTGTCAAGTGGGTGACGCATTTTTCGAATTAATGATGATGTATACGAAGATTATTAAATTAGATAGGCCTATGCTAAAATAGAATTTTTAGATTTTTCTATAAAATAAAATGACAGCCGTATTTTTTATATTTTTGTTTAAGTCTATGTAAATGAAAATATGTTATTAGAGATATTTTATTTAGATGTAGATGGGCATTTGATCCCCCTCTAACATTATTTAATGTATTTATTATTAAAAAAAAATAAATTTATTTAAAAAACTAAATAACAGGGAAAATATTCTACATGTTGTATCAGATTAAAGTCCCCATGAAATCAAAATTAAAAATTCTTATTTTTTTAATGGAATACTGTAGTGTTTATTATAAATAATTTATCGGTGCACTTTATTTCTTTTTAAATTAATGTGCCCTCATAATCTTTAATCAAAAACATTAACCTCCCCTCCCCCTCAAAACGACTCATCTTCTCTTCCGGTCATGAGCTATGGCGCAAGGGCGGAGCTAGTGATGTAAGGGGTAAAAGCTGGGATAAAAGACGGGTTTGTCTGAAGCTGATGCTTCACTTTATAGCACTGACACCAGTCATGAGGGAGTACGTTACCCTTAAACATTGAAAAGATATTAGGATATTACGACAACATTACTCTTAGCAATACAAATTTTCATCGCAAACTAATTTTTTTCATGAATATGACAACCTGATGGAGGACACGCTCAGTCATTCAGGCAGTCTCTCTCTCTCTCTCACGCTGTTTAGGCATGTTTTGTGCCGTTGATCGTCGTCGTTATCCTTAATAAATAAAACATTTATTCATGCTTGGGTGTCGGCTGTGAATCCAGTGGAGAGAAATCCCCCACCACTAACTGCAAACTAGCATTCAGATCTGACTCCATTTTGTTAGCAACGCCCCAACTTCCAACGATCCAATCAATTCCCGAAGGACGAAATCAAGTCCCGCCCTCTCATTTCAGATGACGTTTCACTCGGATATACGTCACAGTAGAGAAGAAAAGACAACCGCAACTTCCGTTTCATACCGACTTTAAAGCAGCACTATGTAACTTTTTCTGTGTTCAAAATTTGCAAAATGTATATTATGAGCGAGTACATCATGAATTCATCTTCCAAACCGCGTTTTTGTCTTATTCCAAATCACTACGGTACACTTATAATAAGTACTTATATTTGGACTATTGTAGCCTGGTCGGGTCGTCACCGCTGCGGAGTAACACATACCTGCGTGAATCGCCATAGACATAAACTTAGAGAAGTAGCTCCGGTTGGAATGTTCTTCCGCGGGATGTGTGCAGTTCTGTTTATAAACCGCTAGAGCGCCAAAAATGACATAGTGTATGGCAAGGCTTGCGATACATAGTGCTGCTTTAAACTACTACTAGTAGATACGATTTTCAGAACAATGTCACTTCTTACTTGGCTGACGTTGTATGTTTTGAGTTGTTTTGTCCGAAAGGTGGCAGTATACCATCACTTCTGTCTACAGATCCACTGTGAAGCAGAGCAATAATTTCACCCAACCACTTTCACAAATTTACACACTGATAGTGTGTCGTTTAATGACACAATACTTTCACACAAGACATCTTCTGTGTCTTTTCACATATTTACCAGTAGCTTACCTGCCTGCCTTGATTTGGTTTAATATCCCACATTTAAAATGTCAATAAAGACTGTCATATGATAAACAATAATAAGATAAATAAAAAAGGTACAGAACTGTCACTGGGGCAATACTCTTTCAAAAGGTACCAACAATTACACTTCTTTTGTAGTAATATGTACTTTTAAAGTGGTCGTATGTGCCCTTTAGGGCAAAAAAAGGTACAAAGATGTCATTTTTAGCTTTAGGGTAACAGCTTTGTACCTTTTTTTTCTGATTGAGTACAATATGATATGGTGAACATATTCATACTAAAAAAAGAAAATAAAAAACTATTTTGTTTGTAATTTTACAAACCCTGTGGGAACCAATAGTTAAAAAAGTGTCTGAATGAATGGCCTACATGCTGAATGATTTTATGATTTATAGGGTCATATAACACTCAGTCTACAGACAAGCCACGTATGTCTCCCATCCATTAGCTCTAGTGCTTTTCTCTCCTGAAGCCATTCTTCTCATTGAGACTGTTTTTAACACCCAAATTAAAAGCAGTTACTGTTGTTCATCTGAATGCTACTGTGTGTGACATGTGTGTGTATGAGCCATCCACGTCCGTCGAAGCCTCTCCTCCTCTGTAGGGTCGACATGACTCGTGAAACGTCTCTCCATATTGACGATGACAGAATTTCTGTTGCTTTTGTGCAAACAGCAGTCAGATTGGGCTCTAAATTACACGTTAACGGTCCTCTGATCCTTTTCACATCTCTGCTCAAAGTGCAAGCCCTCTTTTAATATGTCATACGCATGAGTGTCATTTCTAAAGGCTGCTTGAGTGCGTATGTGTGTGACGCCCTCTCATTAATCTGTCCCATGCTGCTCTCTGCTTTATGAAGTCCTGATTGCCTGCTCATTGTTTTCTCATTCACTTGTTTGAATACCCAACCTATAATCAGAGCTGTAAAAATAAGGCATTAAAAAGGCATGCTGCCATTTTCATGGTGACACTAACAAAGTACATTTGCATTCACACTGACTTTTTACTCATTTAAGCCATCAAAACTCACAATACCCATCAGAACAATCTGCAGGCTTCAGCTCTGAGTAAAACTGCATTATGGTGTTAGAATCTGAATTAAACCGTGGCAAGTGAAGAGGAGGGGTTGAATGCCCTCAAATACGCACTCATCTCTCTCTGTCACTCTTTCTCTTCATCTTTTCTTATTTCTTCATTGTGCACAAAGCAAATGATAACATAGATCTCTGATTCCAGTAATTACAGTAGCTTATCAGAAGGAATATCCGGATGACAGCATGCTCCCATGATGAATAGCAGATTGGAAAGTTTGAAAACAAGCTTCAGTCCGATTTGCCCAGGCTCTGCCACAGTTTCAGTATATTCTTAATCAAACGTAATGGTCTGTGCTTAAGAGCTGTATAGTGGAAGGCTAAAATTTACACTTTAGCCACACTTGGAAAATAAAAAAAAGAATATCATTGCATCATCTAAAATATCAAACCAAGGAATAAGCAGCATTAATTTTAAACAAAGACAGGTGTGCTTTTCAAGCAGAACATTTTACAAAAAAAGTTTTAAGAATTTTAAAACAATAGATAAACTGTCAAAACAACCAAATTTTGATATGTCACCTAAACATTTTAAATTATATTATATTATATTATATTATATTATTAAAGCTTACTGCATTATTGCATTAAAACTATATAAACTGTCTAAAATGAGAAAGAAGTGGACAAAAAATTGGACACTTTCTAATGATAATGTGATGGAGTGATACATGTTATATACACTAAAATGACTAAAACATTAGTGATATATTCACTAAAACAAAGGTGATGGCTTTGAAGTTACTGCCCGGAAGTTATTGTAGTTCAGAGAAAAACATGTTTGCAAATGCCACTTGGTTTGATATTTTGTTATATAGTGCACTGAAAATAATTAATTTCAAATATCCAAATATTTATTATGGCCACTGTATGTAGGCCTATACATACATACTGTTCATGTATAGTTCAGGGTTGGTAAGTTTGTGTTTAATGTTTTTGAAAGTCTCTTATGCTCACTGAAGCTGCAATTATTTGATCAAACATACAGTAAGAGCAGTAATATGGTGAAATATTATTACAATTTTAAAAAATGTTTTCTATTTTAATATATTTTAAAATATAATTTATTCCTGTGATGGCAAAGCAGAATTTTCAGCAGCCATTTCTCCAGTCTTCAGTGTCACATGATCGTTCAAAAATCAATATGCTGATTTGGTGCTCAAAAAAACGTTTCTTATTATTAACATCAGTGTTGAAAACAGTTGTCCTGTTTAATATTTTGAGAATAGCATTTATTTGAAATATAAATGTTTTTAATGTTAATCATGTGAACGTCTCTACTGTCATTTTTGATCAATGATATGATATAATGAACATGACATCCAGCTCTGCTCTCACCACTGGACACAGTATAGTACATTTTAGCTTGACTTCTGATATGCCCACAGTTGAATCATTTCAGCCCTCTTCTCAGTTTTCAAGGCCCTTGTATCGCTTAGTTGTGGGGGTTTCTGTTAAATAAACAAATAATCAGACAATAAAATAATTACAGGATTACCTGTTAGAGGGGCGAGGAACATGTGCTTCACAATGCAGAAAATGTGTCAAGCGGCCACTTCTGTAGATCATGATTCTGTTGGCGACAGAGCCGTGTGTGGGCGTTACCTCTGAAGATACCCTCTCACTATCACCCTAGCAACCAGCCAAGTTCTGACTGATGCGCCCTGCTGATGAGCTCACCTCTTTGATAAGCTTCCTAAATCTCTGACACACACACACACACACACACACACACACACACACACAGAGAGACCCTGTCCTGTTTGAAGTTGAGTGGTCCTCCACTGTCTCCTCTGTTAAAATAACACATACACCCCTGCCGCTTGTACAAATTGAATCAGAAGTGCTTTGCGTTTAGACTCATATTCAGATGGGGTGGGATCCCGGACGAGGGTGCTTGAGTCTATCTATAATTGCTGGGCTTTCATAATAAAATCCTTTTATTAATACTTACCTGCCGGGCGTATGGGCGGGGACTAGTGAGGATGATGTTTTTAGTGGCGAGTAAAGTACTCTCAGCCCTGGAAGAATGACCCACAAATGGACAGTGAATGATATTAAACTACCTCACACACTCGGATCTTTTGTTCAGTTTACTTTTGAAATGTCAGTTAAATCTATAGGCAAGCATTTTAAAATATAAAAAATGACAAATATATTGTAAACTCACTTATATTAATACATAATTTATGTTACATTATTATTGTTTTTTATATCTATTTTAGCATTTTTTAAATCATTTTAAAATTTCTTGGAAGTCAACGCGATACTGATTCAAACATCTACGCATATAACAGACACCAGGGGGCAGTGTTGACTCTTTAAAAATTATATATATATTTTTTCAGCACTAAAATGTAGCTTGGCTTCTGACATTAACAGATTTTATTTCTCTAATGCCAGGAACCGCCTCTAAAATTACTTTTAGAAAATACCTAAAGGTAGGCCAGTTTAGTTCATAAATACAGACTGTATTTGGTTTGAGGTGTTCTGAATAGGAGTGCTTTCACATCAGTATAGGCCTAGTAGTTTTCGGTGTTTGTTTAGGTCAGAGTATGCCACAGGAGACTTTTTAAGTAGGCAAGACTGTGATGTCCGATATATCGATTTTGCTGCCATTTAATATTTTGTTTAACCACAAAAATTGTACAATAAGTGTGACATAAGATCTATGAAAAGAAGCTTTTCTTTCCCTCTTCTCATTTCTAAAGATCATGATCATTCTATAGACAACTATGGCGTTTCTTCCTAAATGTATCCCGTTAATTACTATCTTTTTGGATTCTTGCATCGACATCTTATAGTCACAAAGCCGGGCAATGTCATATAACATCAGGCTCAAGTATTTTTTAAGGCCCTGAGATCTTTTAAGAGTTTTAATTGTTCATAAACTGTACGCTCAAATTTCAGTCAAGCCAGTCTATAGAGGACCAAAATGTCCTTGATTTCAAATAATCCAGCAATTATATGTTCTAGCCAGAACAAGAAAACAGTGGCATTTCTCTTTTGAACTGAATCAGTCATTCTTCGCAGGACACAGGAGTTAAGTGGCCACTTCTGAGCATAAAAACCTAATTGAATAGAACAGATTACAGTTCAATGTCTCATACATTATAGCTCATTGCTGAAGGACCTAAAATGTAGTCTGTGAAAACAAACCAAAAAAATGAAGGACCCTTTTCCTTCTAAACAAAAGCATATACTCTTGACGGCTCCATAGAAAATGAAAAACGGCTTCTAAACTCTTAAAATGCCATTATGTACTTTAAGTTGATGTGTCAATTAACTAAATCAAAGTCTGTGAGAATATTGCTTTTATTTGTGCGTAGAATGGTAGAATTTACAGATAGCAAATATGGCATTGCAATTAAAGGACTATTTTAGATGGATGTACATAACTGAAGTAATACTGCCATGAATTCGTCTGAAAGAAATCTATTGTGAAGTCAAGGTCTCTGACTAAAATCACCTGTTGATGTGCAGGAGGTCCGTTTAAATCCGCATTTATATGGATGTTTTTCTTTTGACCTTATATAGGAAGTGCTTGAACGGAGGATGTAAAAAAAAAAGTGTAATAACAGGAACACCACATTTATGAGGTAACTATAGTATCCAGAAAGAAATGAACTTTTGATTATAGAGTGTGTAAAATAATTCAAACAAGCAGCACCCTGATTACTCACTAAACCATTTTTTAAAATATAAAATTAAGGATCATTAAAATTAATTTTATTGCTCACTGGACAGCCATTATAATAAAGCACACCGGCGAAGTACAGTACAACCTATATTCCTATATGGAGAAATCTACAAAACTATTTGTCAAAATTAGCTTTTTTATTTAAAAAAATAAAAATATATATATATTTTTTTACAAATTTATAAATTGTGCTGTGCAAGCTTTAATTACCAACACTCTCATGGCAATACTGTATTTTACATTTTGGCGAATTTGTTTGAATTGGTCTCATTCGTACATTTTTGTACAATCACCTCACACCCCACACTGATGGTTAGATTCAGTTGTGGACCTTTATGCTTACTTTTTTCCTAGAAATCATGTTTCTGATAGGGCTGTCAAATCGATTAATCGCGATTAATCACATCCACAACAATATACTGTATATATATATATATGTTCATATTTAAATGATTTATATTATATATAAAAATATGAGACATTTCTTAAATATATACGTGTATTTATACATACATTTAAATATACACAGTACACACACATTTATTTTACTTTTATTTTGGATGCGATTAATCGATTTGACAGCCCATAGTTTCTGTATGAATCACATCAAACAAATTCATACGAAATCACCGCCTCATAAAATACTTACAACTGTGTATTAATGCTTTAAAAAAAAAATGTTTTTAAACAAGGTGGAAACACTGTTAAACAGGCATTTTGTAAACATGACTCCCATTCCTGCAACCACCAGAGTAATTTCCTCCATTCACAAATGTGCCAATCTCTGCCTTTATATAGTGTCTGGTTTTATTTTTAACTATAAACAAAATGTAAATGCAATGTTCATGACATAATATTTGACATTTTAATCTCCTAAGTAAGCATTTCAATGATGAATTAGCCTCCACTGGATTTAAAAGAGAAGAATGCTTTAGTACAAGGTCACTCCCATAACATTTCATATGCAAGGAACACAACAGACATTTTTTTGAAATACACATACTTTTTATTGGGTGACAGTTTGGCTGTTAGTACTTGGCATCGATTGAAATACAGTTGCAAATCTTTTTGGAAGTGCATATGGCAAGAGCAGTGACAATGTATCCATTGACTAAAAACAACCCAGTAGGTATAGTTTGTGAGTTTACACAGTGAGTGAAAGTCCACGTCAGCTCTAGGGCCGAGCAGCCATCTTGGATCGAAGTAAATGACTAGGTGACTTTCAAGCATTTAAAGCACAGAATCTAGCAAACAGTGAAATTCTTCTCAGTTTTTTTCCCCCAAACCCTATGAACTTGTGCATTTTCTTCTAGCTAAAACCAGTTCAATAAAATAATGCTGAAAAGCCATTCAAAATCAAGTTCACAGTGAATTATTAGCAAATGTCCCTCTACAGGGATGAGTGTCTTAATACCTCAGACAGAGTGATTAAAATGAAACTGAAAAACAAATGAACAAATGGATAGTGTTCTTTATATGCTTATACAAGCATACCATAGCAGTAACTACATTTTATAAAGAGGATATACATTGTGTTATCAATAAAAAAAAAATAGCAAAGCTGCCAATGAACTGGTATGGTGCAAATCAAGTGAAGAACAAAAGCAAAAGTTGAAACCAGCAAAACAAGATTTTATTTTCTAACATTAACCCCACCAACACTCTCAGAGCAAAAAAAGGTATGCTTACTCCACAAATCTGCACGTTTGTAAAGGTGTATGTCTATGTGTGTGTGCTCTGCCCTACAAGTGCATGCACACATATCACATGTGATGACATCACTTCCTGCTTCTACTGCCTTGCACAGCCATTGAGAGAGTGATCTGTAGTAGCTTTGGTTTTATTATACAGAGATGATTTAAAATAGAATAAATGAATATTACCAAAAAAATCTCATTTGTTGGTCTCTCATGCGAATCGTGCGGGGCATATGCAATTATTTGCAATTAACAATCGCATGAGCAGCAAATTCAGATTAAATTGAGAAGCGTTAGCGTTTTAGCCTGTGTGCATCTTGCTATTTATTATTATTTCTTTTTTTTCATTTTTAATGATATTACATTGTTTGATGATATTTTATTCACAATCTGTGGTCACCCTGGCAGACGCTTGGTATGATTTTTAGAGGGAAACTTTTGATCCATCATGTTTTTGATCCATGATCTGTGCTATTATCACAAAATTTAATTGTCCTGTGCAAGAACTATTTGGCGCTTCTTGTCTTGTATTGCTATGCAAATCTATGGAAAAGCAACTACATGACAGATTTGTCAAAGAACGCTATTGTTGAGTTACATGCTGTTGTTACATGCCGACTTTCAAATAATAAAAATTTTCAGTTATCACTTCAGTGATCTAAAATGGTTGATTAATACATTTCCATAGCAGCATTACAATTTTGCAGCTGAAGCTTTGACACACAGACTTCACATTGGCAGAATAGCATGATGGAATAAGTGGGAATAAAATGGGGAACGTCACATTGCAATACCTTTATTGCTTTCATTTTTTTTAGTATCGCATTTGTCTCGATATCTTCCAAACCAAACAACTATTGCCTGTCATTTGTGGTATCATCTACAGACCACATACACATCAGTCACCTCATTTCCCAAACCAAAATATACCACAAATTTCTCATTTCAAATGATAACTGCAAGTAAAGTTAAGGTCAAAGGTTTTCAAGTCTTGTGATCTTTGCTGTAGTTTCTAAAAATAGAGCAACAAAGGCATTTCACACAACTGCATTTGAGAATTGGAAAGTGGGAATGGGAAATTAGTGGTTTAAATTTCAAATGGGATTATTTTGGTCTACATAGGGGTGTAGTTTGGGGTTAAGGTAAGGTTATGGTTTTGGGAATGGGATTATATTTTAGTTTTGGAGATTATGTTTGGGTTTGGATTAGGGTAATATCTGAATTTAGTATCCATATGAAGGCTGGTGAGAGTGGAAGAAAGAATGTGTGCTCTTAAGGCCTGCATACACACACTGCTCATAATGCCGCTAATGCTAAAACAACGCTAAAAATCTGTACAATATCTTTAAATACTGTATATACAGAAATAAACATTTTCATTTCTCACATATTCTCCAAAATAATCTCCTAAATTAAAAAAAAGAACCAGAAAAAAAAAAATCAGTGGCTTCTCTTTCTAAGGAGCAGGATTAAAGGCAACTAGCATATAGCAATGGCTATCGTTTCAAATCATGTTGCAGGTACAGCTAGCGGCTTCTGTCACTGCCACTTCAAACGATCATTAAGATTCACATTCTAGGATTTATGCGTTCTCATTCTGCTTAGAGCAACATACTGACCAACAATATGAAGATATGCTGAATTTCTCAACAAACAAAATGGCGCCCTCAATCTCCTGCCAAACGGAGTCACTCTGTCTAGAACTCCTTGACATACAAAAAAGAAACAGACAAAAAGTCAACATAATGAGATGCAAGAACAATACAAAAAAAAAAAAAGTGTTTTGCCACGTAGTCCTGTAGCACTGATGGTAATTGTGTCACGGGAATCAGCACCTTTGTGATGTGTAGCTCAGGTTTCGGTACCATCCTAAATGTTCGAGATGAAGAACATACTGAGTTTCAAAGAGGTCACCAGTCTAGAAGACAAAACCATCTGCTTTACCTCCTCCTCATAACCTAAATGAATGAACTGGTTCTAGACTGGGACTTGGAGGTAACAGACCAGAGTTTAAGAGCAAAGCAGTATGTTTTTGTAAGAGAACGATATTATATTTCTGCCAAAATGTGTATAGAAGACTAACCTAGCTGCCTTAACCTGAACTTGTCTTGCTAAGTTATTACAGGGTGCTATTCCAAACTGCACTACTAGCAATACGCAGCTGTATTTTGGCTCTATCCATGCAGAGTTTGCATCTCTGTGCAGAAAATAGCCACTAAGACTACAAATAGACTATAATAGATGCATACAGAGAATAACGGACTGAGCCTACATGAGTGTCGATGAGACAAAATGAACTCGACTTTGGCCAAATATGAGAAGTTTCATCTTGAGTCAAGTCCAGTTGTGGACCTGGAAAATGAAACCAAAAAAAAAAAATAACATGAATGGCACAACTATTCAAGCAAAAGTCACATGGAAGGTCGGCAAACATGGAATATTAGTTGAGACTCCAAACCTTCATCTCTCGTTCATTCTCTATTTTTAGTTTTCTCTTTCTTTTCTCTATCCTTCTACACTGCAAAACTATTTTAATCCACATTTTGTCTTGTTTTCCAGGTAAAATATCTAAACATCCTTTAAACAAGAAATAATTACTTTAGAAGCAAAATATTGACTATTTTAAAGAATACATGTTGAATGAGGTTTTTTTTACCCTATAGTTTTTTTCTTTATTGTTGTAAGCATAAATCTAGAATTTAGTGGTTGATGTTTATAACAAGAAAATAAAACCATTTGCAAATAAATGTAATTCAATATAGTACTGTTGAAAAGTTTAGGGTTGGTAGATTTTTATGTTTTCGAAAGACATCTCTTATGCTCAAGAAGACTGCATTTATGTGAAAAATACAGTAAAATAGCAATACTGTGAAATATTAATACAATAAAAAATAACCATTTTCTGTTTGAATTTTTATATTTTATCATGTCATTTATTCCTGTGAATAAGCTGAATTCAGCAGCCACTACACCAGTCTTTCATGTCACATGATTCTTCAGAAATCTTTTGAATATGCTATTTTGGTGCTTAAGATACATTTATTATTTTTATCCATTTTGAAAACAGTTGTGCAGCTTAATATTCTTGTGGAATGCATGATACATATTGTGACGAGTCGGCTGCCTCCCCCTAATTATCAGCATCACCCCGTCCCTTAATCGCTGCCCTTCGCCAGGCTCCCGACAGGATTGGGTGCGTGAGAGAGGAGGGGTGCTGAAGTAGCCAGGGCTGGCGGCGTGTGATGGGGCACACCTGAACCGAATGGAGCCTCATCACCGCCGCCGTTTAAATGCCGAACGCGCCTCTCCTCAGGGGACCGGTCTCTTCCCCGTGCATGCACGCTGGTGTCCTCATGGGTCCAGGAAGGGTGCGTAGAGGGACTCCTGTGCCGCCAGAGTCGTGAGCTGCCGGACCTGCGGTCCGGACGAGAACCACACCCGTTACGCCCCGGACTGGAGAGGGGAGTGCGTGCGGCCGCCGGACTCTGCCCCTTACCTGGACCCTTCCTTCCTTCCTGACCACTGCCCTTCCCTGCACGAACCCCGCAGCACGACGAGGACACCAGATCCCCTGTTTATTTTGGACACTTGATTCCCTTTTTTCTGGACACTTTGTTTATTTTCTGTTAATAAAAGCCTCTCCGAGGCCTGACGCCACACCCACTGTGTCTGTCGTTTGGTTGTTCCGCCATAATATACATATTTGTTTCTGGATTCTCTGATGAAAGTTTGTTTGCATTTGCTTGAAATATTAATCTTTTGTAACAATAAATGTCTTTATTGCTACTACTTTTAATCATTTGAAAAAAAAAAAAATAACATGAATGGCACAACTATTCAAGCAAAAGTCACATGGAAGGTCGGCAAACATGGAATATTAGTTGAGACTCCAAACCTTCATCTCTCGTTCATTCTCTATTTTTAGTTTTCTCTTTCTTTTCTCTATCCTTCTACACTGCAAAACTATTTTAATCCACATTTTGTCTTGTTTTCCAGGTAAAATATCTAAACATCCTTTAAACAAGAAATAATTACTTTAGAAGCAAAATATTGACTATTTTAAAGAATACATGTTGAATGAGGTTTTTTTTACCCTATAGTTTTTTTCTTTATTGTTGTAAGCATAAATCTAGAATTTAGTGGTTGATGTTTATAACAAGAAAATAAAACCATTTGCAAATAAATGTAATTCAATATAGTACTGTTGAAAAGTTTAGGGTTGGTAGATTTTTATGTTTTCGAAAGACATCTCTTATGCTCAAGAAGACTGCATTTATGTGAAAAATACAGTAAAATAGCAATACTGTGAAATATTAATACAATAAAAAATAACCATTTTCTGTTTGAATTTTTATATTTTATCATGTCATTTATTCCTGTGAATAAGCTGAATTCAGCAGCCACTACACCAGTCTTTCATGTCACATGATTCTTCAGAAATCTTTTGAATATGCTATTTTGGTGCTTAAGATACATTTATTATTTTTATCCATTTTGAAAACAGTTGTGCAGCTTAATATTCTTGTGGAATGCATGATACATATTGTGACGAGTCGGCTGCCTCCCCCTAATTATCAGCATCACCCCGTCCCTTAATCGCTGCCCTTCGCCAGGCTCCCGACAGGATTGGGTGCGTGAGAGAGGAGGGGTGCTGAAGTAGCCAGGGCTGGCGGCGTGTGATGGGGCACACCTGAACCGAATGGAGCCTCATCACCGCCGCCGTTTAAATGCCGAACGCGCCTCTCCTCAGGGGACCGGTCTCTTCCCCGTGCATGCACGCTGGTGTCCTCATGGGTCCAGGAAGGGTGCGTAGAGGGACTCCTGTGCCGCCAGAGTCGTGAGCTGCCGGACCCGCGGTCCGGACGAGAACCACACCCGTTACGCCCCGGACTGGAGAGGGGAGTGCGTGCGGCCGCCGGACTCTGCCCCTTACCTGGACCCTTCCTTCCTGACCACTGCCCTTCCCTTCACGAACCCCGCAGCACGACGAGGACACCAGATCCCCTGTTTATTTTGGACACTTGATTCCCTTTTTTCTGGACACTTTGTTTATTTTCTGTTAATAAAAGCCTCTCCGAGGCCTGACGCCACACCCACTGTGTCTGTCGTTTGGTTGTTCCGCCATAATATACATATTTGTTTCTGGATTCTCTGATGAAAGTTTGTTTGCATTTGCTTGAAATATTAATCTTTTGTAACAATAAATGTCTTTATTGCTACTACTTTTAATCATTTGAAAGTGTTCTTGCTAATTACATGTATTACATTCTTTCCAAAAAAAAAAATCTAAAAACAAGTTTTAATATATGAAGCAATTTTAAAAGTAACAAATCTGTCTTCTTTTAAGGATGTTTGGTTATTTTCATACCTAAAATGCTGAGATTCTGCAGTGTGTGGTTTACTCATCCCTCATCTTCCTCTATTGACTAAGGAAATCGATGCTAGCTTTGACACTGCGAGAGGTTGCCACATCAACAGCCATGGCTCTTATCTCAGTGTCTCCGAACTGCATGAGCGTCTGGATCTCTCTTCGTGCTGCTGGACTCTCAGTACCGCTCACATCCAGCTTCAGTGTACCACACTTCCTCACGCCTGGGTCCGTGATGAAACTGACCGACTCTTTTTCGGAGCAGTATACATGAATGACGATCACCTGCTGTGACGGCTTCGCCGGCGTGTAGCTACGCTTTACCGTTTCACCCAGCGCCACTGACTGATCGGTGGAGATGAACATATCGAAGACGTCAGTGCACCAGCGCGTACCTTCCTTTACAAGCATCTTCTCCGGCGGGTGCTTCCCCTCTACGAAACGGTTCAGGACGCCCACGCCGTAGGTGAGCGGAGAGCGGCGCACCTTTATGATGCTGGGATCCAGGCCGAATAACACTGCACCTTTGAGGATGGTCAAGCCCACATCATGCGGAATAATAATTCGGCTGCGGCCCTGAAGCATCTTCTGAACCGCCTGCTGCAGCAGCGGAGACTCTGCGAATCCTCCCACCAGGAAAAGGAACCTGATGTCTGTCACCTCTGGCCTTTCGAATAACTCGGCTGGAGAACATATAGAAGAATGAAAGCAGAGAGAGAAAGAGAAATGGGATTTTGAAACAAAAAATGTAATTAGTCTATTACAAAACAATTGAACACAATGGAATTTAACCAAAGAATGTTATTCATTCCTCCGGTTCTCATCAAAATGACAAAGACAAAAATGCAGTTTACTAGCAGTGGTGTCCCTGCTTGTAGTTTTTGTTTGAACAGATACAGATCACAGCTGGGCTCAACCAACATAAGAGCCGAGAGACTGAGTTCTGACCCAGTTCTGTGCGAGTATTTTGGGCAGATGGTCGAGACTCCCCTGACTGGGACAACGCTTGCCCTAATTGTGTCTCCCAATGGCTCATTAGTTTATACAGTTTTACACATTCTACTAAAGCCTGGAGTACACATAACTTTTGCCCAGATGTTTGCCCCAATTTGCAGTCTGTAGGAGTTGGCACTTGTAGTTTGAATATTGGGCAGATACTGGGCAGTCACTGGACAGATTTCACAGAAAATCACATAGTATATGATGGGCACAGATGATTTTAGGCCATTTTCTTTAGCTTGAGATGTTTGATATTCTGGGATACCATACTATACCAATAAAATGAAATATAAATAGTAGATGGGGACACTTACATCAAAATGAAAAATGTTGCCTTGGCAAATAACTCAAATAAATAAGATTCAAGTTGAAGTACTTGAACTAAAACTGAATTAAAATTAAAATAAAGCTAAAAAGAAATCTAGAAAAATGACAAAAACTATTAAAATTGACAAAAACGCATAACAAAATGACAAACTTAAACTAAAAATTAAAACAAAATATAAAATAAATGCTAATTCAAAATATTGTTCAAATGTTGTTATACTATGTCATGTTGCTGTTATGTTATGAGATTGGTATGTTGAAAGATTATGTAACTTGTTATACAGCCTATGAGCAAAATAAATAAAACTATTCAAAAGAATATTAGTTACAATTTAGCCTATCTAACCATACTTTTAGTGTGTAGTCTTGAATGTCTGTGAAAGAAAGTCAGGAATTTATATTATGAAATATATATTATTTTCTCCTCCACCTTCAAGTCTTCTGCACCTTCAGTATGGTTTTAATCCTTTTAGCTAATCTTCCGGTTAAGTATTGTTGCCATTTTCTCTGACATACCAAGAAAATGAATAAACCAGGTCTGATCCTAAATAATTAAATACATACAATTAAAAATGACATAATTAAATCACATACTCAGCTCATGAAAAATGGGGGCAAAAACAAAAGTGTTGCGTTTATAATTTTGTTCAGTGTAATTCTTGTCTCAATGGGATAAATGGCCCTTGTATCAAGAACACATGACTTTCCATTAACACCCAAATCCAGACAACGGACACTCCCATCTCACTAAAAACTCCAGAAATCAATATATTATTGTTCCAGTAAAACTGCGCAATTACTCACTCAGGTGCTGTATAATGTGGTCTATAGTTGGTTTGAACAGTGCATTCATTGCATCTGGGCTCATCCTCAGCATGCCCTGTGAAGACCACTTCACAAAGTCAACACTGCAGAAGAGAAATGAAAACAGAGAGAGCGAGAGTTAGAGAAAGAAATAAATAACAGATTATCCTCACTTGGCCTCAGTGCAGGTTAAAAGGTTTCTTCACATATGGAAGACTACTGAGAAGCTTGATATTATTTACAGTTTACATTATTAGGTTTTACACTGCTATAAAAGTCAGCCCATGTGTGCTAATAGCTGTGGTTTCCAGTAAACAGATGCGTGATGCAGGGCTGAACGAGTGCTCAGAGATGCCTGACTCGCAGGCTTGTTGGAAAAACTGTCCCCTGTGAGACATAACAGCTCAAAATCCATAATATGCAAGTTAGAGTAGTCTTACTTGTGACTCGCAAATGATTATCTCATTACTGTGTTAGGAAAGAATACAAAATCGCACCATTAAACAATGCAAATAATATAACAGGCTTGCATTTTCGAAATAATAGAAAGATAAAACTAGATAATTTTGCCTCTTAATTTGACATTTTGTGTCTTATCTGATACTTTTGCTCACAAAGCAGCCATTATAACTAGTTTTAGATGACTGATATTTAAAGTAGTTTTCTGAGAAATGTCTCGCTTTGCTGCAATGCTAAGAAATTGTAGCTGGATGCATAAAATTATGATGCTACCAAAAAGAAGACTCTATAAGCAATTATCTAATTAACAAAACTACTTTCCTATGAACAAATCTGTTTGTGCTACTGGGTGAAAATTACATAAAGCTGATAATAGTTCATAATGTGCCCTATCTCTCCCCTTTTTAGATTGTACCTAAGCCCCTTGATTATGAGTGTGTTTAGCACATAGTCAGCAATCACACACACAAACAAACATGGTATTCATTTAGCTGACTTGGTCATCTTTATACAGGGCCTGATGGCTTATTGAATGGCTGTGCGTACGGTATTGACAGCAGTCATGAATAGACAGATTAACTCTCCAGGGGCTGTAGGTCACAAATGCCTGACCTCAAAAGAGGCAGACAACAATTACCGCAAAGGTGGAGTCAGCAGGACTCACAACAGTCACCAGTTTATGACTATAGAGAAAAGAATCAAATCCTGATCTACAGTATGTATAATACTATACATTTGATTATTAAAATATGTTATAAAATGTAAATTAAAATATTCATATATATATATATATATA